>NC_135964.1:12022552-12120588 GCF_053455715.1 Rhinoraja longicauda
GCCACATTTGGGGCTTGGAAACCAGGTTGGGTTTCCGCGAGGAGACACGGGGAACTGCAGATGTTGGGTTAGAGAAAAAAGACACAAAGTGCACAGAAAAGACACAGACTGGAGGAATGTTGGAGACCAGTCTGAAGACCTAGTCGTGTTCTCCGCAGACGCTGCCTGACCCGCTGAGTTACTCCAGCACTTGGTGCCTTATTTAGGGTTTCCACAAACTGGGATTATTTTAGTTGGGGTGTCCCGGTCGGCATGGACGGGTTGGGCCGAAGGGCCTGTTCCCCTGTTCCTTCTCTCCAGAGATGCCGCCTGTCCCGCTGGGTTACTCCAGCATTTTGTTTCTACCTCAGGCTGTGACTGGTTTCAGGGTTGGAGTTGGCCTGCGTTTAAGGGCGGGTTGTGTGGTGGTGGTGGTGGTGGTGGGCCTCAGTAATGTCAGTGTTTAACCCCTACACCCGGCTGCCCGGTGTCCCGGCTAACTCCTCGCACCTCAGTCTGAACTGCCCCCAGAGTCAACCGCACCCCGGGCCTGTCCGCACCATCCGCGGGCTAGTCCGCACCGAAGGGCCGACTAGACGTCTGAGCGATGCGGGTGTAACGCGGGGTCAGTGTAGGATGGGTTAATACCGCCGCCCATTCCCATCCGCACCCCCCCCCACCACCACCCACCATCCCCCACCCCCCACCATCTACAGTATTCACACCCTGACACCAGCCTCTCTAAATAATGTAGACTTTCTTGTTGACGCTAAAGATAGTAAACATTGTTTATCGATAGACCCAACACGTGTATGTTTTAAATCACTGCAGGTAGACACAAAATGCTGGAGTAACTCAGCGGGATAGGCAGCATCTCTGGAGAAAAGGAATGGGTGATGTTTCAGGTCGAGACATTTTCCCTCCTCCCCACATTCAGCTCATCCCCAATGCCCACATCTCCCTCCATCCCCCTCTCCCCTCCCCTCTCCCTGCCACCCACATCCCTCCCTCCAGCTCCACGTTTGACATCCTCCTCTCTCCTTATTTGACATTCTTTTGGTGCCTTACTCACTTACCCCACCCACCAGCCGATCACCCCCCTCACCTGTATCCACCTATCACTTGCCCAGCTTTGTCCTGCCCCCTACCCTCCCCGCATCCTTTTCTCCAGAGATGCTGCCCCTACCCTCCCCGCACCTATCTTTTACACCTTTCTTACCCCCCCCCCCCCCCCCCCCCACTCCATCAGTCTGAAGAAGGGTCCCGACACGAAACATCACCTGTCCATTCCTTCCACAGATACTACCTGACCTGCTGAGTTTCTCCAGCACTTTCCGTTTTGCTTTAGGGAAACTTTCTTCTTAAAATGTTAAAAGGCTCTTCATTTCTTGTGAGTGGGTCATTGATTAATGGTCCATAGCAAGAAAGCACTCCAACGCCTCTACTTCCTCAGGAGACTGAGGAGATTTGGCGTGTATCCAGTGGCTCTTACAAACCTCTACAGATGCACCACAGAAAGCATACTGTCGGGTTGCATCACAGCTTGGTTTGGGAACAGCTCTGCCCAAGACCGCAAGCAATTGCAGAGAGTTGTAGATGTGGCCCAGTCCATCACACAGACCAAACCCCCACCATCGACTCGATCTACACCTCACGCTGTCTCTCAAAAGCAACCAACATAATCAAAGACGTCCCACCCCGGTCATTCCTTCATCTCCTCGCTCCCATCTGGCAGATGATACAGAAGCTTGTAAGCACGCACCCCCAGACTCAGAAGCTGCTTCTTCCCCTCTGTTATCAGGCTTCTGGAAGGTCCTTCCATAAGCTGGGGTACTGTCCGATTCACCTCTACCCCATTGCGGACATTGGACTTTGTCTCTGGAACTGGTTTGCTACAATGCTGAGAACCATATTCTGCACTCTGTATCTTCCCCATTGCTCTGTCAATTGTACTTGAGTTTGGCTTGCCTGTATTTATGTGTACTGTTATCATAGAAAGCAGCAAGCAAACCATGGTACCTCAGTACCTGTTGACAATAATAAACCTAAACCTAACTCAGGCCAAAGATGAATTCTGTGAAACAGCAGCACTGCTGTAGTTCATTGCCACTTCCATTTCCTTGTCACAGAGCTGTTTCATACAGAGGTGAGGTGCGTAGTGCCAGAAACTGGGCGTGCCTGAAACCCGGCCACAATTATGCAATAAATAGGCTGTTGGAAGATATAAACAATCCTTCTTCCCACAAGAAGGCAGCATGGTGGCGCAGCAGTAGAGGTGTTGCCTTACAGCGAATGCAGCGCCAGAGACCCAGGTTCGATCCCGACTACGGGTGCTGTCTGTACGGAGTTTGTACGTTCTCCATGTGACCTGCGTGGGTTTTCTCACGAGTTCTTCGGTTTCCTCCCACATTCCAAAGACGTACAGGTTTGTAGGTAAATTGGCGTGCTAAATGTAAAAATTGTCCCTAGTGGGTATAGGATAGTGTTAATGTGCGGAGATCGCTTGTCGGCGTGGACCTGGTGGGCCGAAAGGGCTGTTTCCGCACTGTATCTCTAAACTAACCTAAAGAAGGGAATTAGGAACCTGCAAACGAAACACAACTTTGTTCATCATCATTTTGTCCACATTATTGTGAAATTTAACCTGCAAACCGAATGTGTTAATCACAAAATGATACAGAGCAGCAAAGAGTAATTGACAGCATCGTTATGACACCGGTCTACAGTGGGGGACACGAGAGTAACTGCGTGGCCCCCTTCTCTCGCTCTGCCCCTAGCCCTGCATGGTGGGCATCCTCAGGTGTATATCCAATCCTGTTTGAAATTGCCAATTCCATTTTCGACATCCGGGATCATAAAAGCTCTTTGACTAAAAACAATTTCTCTCCTAACTCCATCTCAATCAGCAACAGTCCTCTCCTCCTCCATCAAATCACACAAAACTTTCATTACCTGAGAGAAGCCTATAAAATTAAGAGGCAGAGATAGAGTAGAGGGACATAACCTTTTTCTCAAGGACGAGTCGCACCCTGGCCACTCCTCCTCCACTCTCCCATCAGGCAAAAGGTATAGATTCAGATTCAGGGACAATGTCTTCCCAGCTGTTACCAGGCAACTGAACCATCCCACCACAACCAGAGAGCAGTCCTCAACTACTATCTACCTCATTGGTGACCCTCAGACTATCTTTGATCGGACTTTACTGGCTTTATCTTGCACTAAACGTTATTCTTTATCTCTGAGAGGTGTATAAAATCAAGAGAGGAATAGATTGGGTAGATGCACAGAGTCTCTTGCCCAGAGTAGGTGAATTGAGGACCAAAGGACATAGGTTTAAGGTGAAGGGTAGATACATGGACATGCAGGGAATGGAGGGCTATGATCAGCCAGGATCACAGTGAATGGCAGTGCTGGCTCGAAGGGCCTCCTGTACGTGTTTTCTATGTTTCTATGATATGGATCACATGCAGGTAGGTTAGACTTGGTCTTGACATCGTGTTTGGCACACATTGAGGGCTGAATGGCCTGTTGTGGTGCTGTACAATTCTATGTTCTATTCCAATGAGAATAGATCAATTGGTTCTGCCCTTGTTCACTCTATCATAAGACTTGTCCAGTTTTTCTCCCTTTCTCAATCTCCAAAGATCTGTATTTTAAAACAAACTTTAATTCACTTGGTTCCCTTTTGAGTGTTATTTCTGATTCCTTTTATCAGTCTGGTGAGTGACTTCCTCAATAACTATTCACTACTTCATTTTTCTTTTTGCTGACTAGAAATATTCATTATTTATCACATGAAATGGTTGCTGCTTTTTTGGACGAACCTTCCAAATCTGCCAACTAATGTGCTCTGAAGGAGAACAGTCCTAGTTTGTTTTCCTGTCACTCGTTCGTAAAGGGACAAATGCTGAAAAATAAGGATCTTTGAGGCAGCTTCTGGTTCTGGTACCTTTGATCTAAATCCGTCATTTTGTGAATGGTAACTTTTTAATCAACGCAATAAGCAGGCTGTAAGAAAAACTAGTTTTGTCCTGTCTGTGCTGTTTGGCCCTCCATTGTCACTCAGAATATTGGTGTGCTGAGCTAATCATTTGGGCAAAAAGTATGTTTCGCTGGCTTATGTCAAATAACGGGTGGGGTATGGGAAGGGGATTGAGAACCTCGACGCCAAGACAACATCCTTTCTCAATGTCAGCAACACAAAGGAGATACTGATCAACTTCAGGAAGTGAAACGGTACACAGACCTCGGAATGCATTGATGGCACCAAAGTAGAGACGGATGAAAAGATGACTTTTCTAGGAGTAAATTTCACCAGCCATTTGTCCTGCACCAGCCATATCGAAGCAATGGCCGAGAGAGCCTCTACTTCCTTCAAAGGCTGAGGAAGTTCGGCATGTCCCCAACAACTCTCACCAACTTCTACAAATGCGTCGTAGGTAGTATTTTAACAGGCTACATCACAGCTCCATCCAAGACTGCAAGAAATTATAGGGAGTTGTGGACGCAGCCCAGACCATCACACAAACCAACCGCCCTTCCATTGACTCCATCTTCACCTCATGCTGCCTCGGCAAGGCCACCAGCACGATCAAGGACGAGTCTCAACCCAGTCACTCCCTCTTTTCCCCTCTCCCGTCAGGCAAGAGGTTCAGAAGTGTGAAAACGCATACCTCCAGATTCAGGGACAGTTTCTTCCCAGCTGTTAAGGGAGTGTGGGAGAAAGGGAGTGTGGGAGAAAGGGAGTGTGGGTATGAGGTAATACAAAGGAGATAAGGTTTAGAATAACCCTATAAAAATAGGCTGCCCGGTGTACTAAGTGGGCAGTCAGATGGTTGACATCCTGATTGTTCCAGCCGTTGTTTGCAAATAAAGGCTTTTAACTTCTTGAAGAATTCTCCGTGTCATCTGCTTCATTTTGAACACCGGTAACCACGACATTATCAGACAACTTAACTATCCTGTCACCAACTAGTGAGTGGTCCTAATCTACCTCATTGGAGACCTTAAAATTATCTTTAATCTGATTTTACTGGACTTTATCTTGCACTATATGTTATTCCCTTTATCCTGTATCTGTACACTGTGGACGGCTTGATTGTAATCATGAATCACTGTGGACTGCTTGATTGTAATCATGAATCACTGTGGACGGCTTGATTGTAATCATGAATCATTTTGCTGACAGGATAGCACGCAACAAAAAAATCTTTTCACTGTACCTCGGTACATGTGGCAATAATAAACAAAACTACATTTAATATCATAAAAACAAAGCAATAAAAGTTGATATCTAATAAAGGGTTCACCAAATGCTGACCTGGGCTTGAGTTATAGGGAGACGTTAGATTGGCTGGGACTATTTTCTTTGGAGCGTAGGAGGCTGAGGGGTGACCTTATTGAGGTGTACAAGACCATGAGGGGCACGAATAATGTGAATGCTCACAGTCTTTTTCCCAGCTTAGAGGATTCTAAAACTAGAGGGCACAGGGATTAGGTAAGAGGGGAAAGATTTAATAGGAACCTGGGCGGTTCCTATTTTGGGCGGCACAGTGGTGCAGCGGTAGAGTTGCTGCCCTACAGCGAATGCGGTGCCGGAGACCCGGGTTCGATCCCGACTACGGGTGTTGTCTGAACGGAGTTTGTTCGTTCTCCCCATGACCTGCCTAGGATTTCTCCCAGATCTTTGGTTTCCTCCCACACTCCAAAGACGTACAGGTTTGTAGGTTAATTGGTTTGGTAAATGTAAAAAACGTCCCTAGTGTGTGTAGGATAGTGTTGATGTGTGGGGATCGCTGGTCGGCGTGGACCCGTTGGGCCGAAGGGCCTGTTTCCACGCTGTATCTCTAAACTAAACTAAACCTGAAGGTAACTTTTTCACTCGGAAGATGGTCTCTGGAACAAGATGCCAGAGCAGGTAGTTGAGGCAGGGACTATAACAACATTTAAAAGACACTTGGACAGATGCGTGGATAGGAAAGGCTAGGAGAGATATGGGTCAAATGCAGACAAATGGGGAGCAGCTTGGTTGGGGACCTCGGTTGGCATGGATGAGTTGGGCTAAAGGGTCTGTTCCCATGTGGTTCGACTCTATGAAGGTGTCTCTGTAACCTACATTAGAAATTCAAAGTGCTGGAGTAACTCAATGGGTCAGGCAGCATCTTTGGAGAACATGGATAGGTGACATTTCAGGTTGGGACCCTTCTTCAGACTGAACATAGAACAGTAGTACAGCAGCCCTGAAGAATGGTCCTGACCTGAAATGTCACCTATCCATGTTCTTCAGTGATGTTGCCTGACCCACTGAGTTACTCCAGCACTGAGTTACTCCAGCACTTTGTGTCCTTTTTTGTAAATCAACATCTGCATTTCCTTGTGCTCCTGTTTACATTAGAGATTATTAAAGTAGAATCTTATTTATGAGTATGTTCAGAACTTTAAATTAACTAAACCTTATCACCATTCTATACTTAGGATTTTTTTTCAATCCTTACAAACAGAGAGAGAATGTTCAAATCATTTATGTCAGCAAAGAGTCTGTTTATATCAAAACATCTTCAGATATCAAAATAAACGTTTGCAGTCAACTAACTGTCACAGTCTAGAAAAACACAAAGTGCTGGAGGAACTCAGCGGGTCCGGCAGCATTTGTGGGGGGAATGGACGGACAATGTTTTGGGCTGGAACCCTTCTTGAGACCATCGGCCTGAAATCAGTTATAGGGAAAGGTTGGAAAAGCTGGGACTTTTTATTTTGGAACGTAGGAGACTGTGGGGTGACCTTGTGGAGGTGCACTAGAACATGAGGAGGATGGATGAAATGAATGCTCACAATCTTTTTCCCAGGATAGAGGATTCCATAACTAGAGGGCGTATACTTAAGTTGAGAGGGGACAATGAAAATCTTGCAGCAGCATCTAAGCACAAATGGCGCAGTGGGTAGAGCCGCTGCCTCACAGCATCAGAGACGCAGGTTGGATCCTGACCTCGTGCTGTCTGTGTGGAGTTTGCACACTCTCTCTGTGACCGCGTGGGTTTCCTCCGTGCTATGGTTTCCTCCCACATCCCAAAGACGTGTGGGTTTGTAGGTTAATTGGCCTCTGAAAATTACCCCTCGTGTGTAGGGAGTGGATGGGAAAGTGGGATAACAGAACTAGTGTGACGGGTGATCAATGTTGGGCCAAAGGGCCTGTTTCCATGCTGTATCTTTCAATCAATCCGTTAATGTTATGTAATTGAATTTCAAGAGTCAAGATTGTTTAACTGGCATATGTTAAACAGTCATTGTTTCAGATCAAAGAACCTTACTTGTATAAAGAATATATAGGCCGGGCCGGGCGTTGGTGGAGGCCGAGGCCTGGCGCTGGGCCTGCCCTCGGCTCCCCCGTCCCCCCCTCCTGTCCCAGGCCGGCTCAGCGCCTTCCCCCACGCTGCCCAGAGTCCAACGGCTCCAGCGCAATGGGAGAGCCGCTACCATCTACCACTAAACATCCCCGCACCGGGACTGGACAGGACTCTTTAACCACCCCCCCCCCCCCCCCCCCCCGCTCCACTAATGGCGGCCGCCTGGGCGGGGAGGTGGGTTGTTACCGGGAGGGACGTTGGGGGTGGGGGAGAGAGGAGGGGAGGGGGTGGAGATGGGGAAGAAGGAGGGGGGAGTGGGGGAAGAGGGGGTGCTACACCAATGCAGGAGAGGCAACCCTAGGGGGGAGGAGAGGGTGCTGCACCAATGCAGGAGTGGTTTGGGCCCAACGGATCCTCTTGGTCTAGTCTTAGATAGAACTCTAAAAGAAACAAGATAATGAAAAATAAAATAACTGCACAGCGGTATTCTATAGGGAGGTTGGATTAAGGTTGTGTAGGTCGGTTGTAGGAAAGTAGCTGTTCCTGAACCTGGTGGTGTGGGACTTCAGGCTTCTGTATCTCCTGCCCGACGGTAGCAGTGAGAAAAGGGCCCGGCCCGAATGGTGAGATCCTTCATGAAAGATGCCACCTTCTTGAGGCTGCGCCTGTTGTAGGTGCTTTCGAGGGTGTGGAAGGCTGTGCCTATTTTTTAAGTTAAAAGACGCCACACAATGTCTTTTTAGGTTTTTCAGCTCTCAAACTCTTCTGAGTTGCCACCATTCCGCTCCATACGGCTGGAGAAGGCATCCCATTTCACTTGCGATTGTCAGGGTCATAGTTCTCACAGAGAGAGCTGACTATACCAAATGTATTTGTGCGTTAGGCAAGCTGGTGGGACGAGATTTCTAATCAGAATTGTGGTTTAGTTTAGTTTAGAGATACAGCACGGAAACAGGCCCTTCGGCCCACCGGGTCTGCGCCGACCAGCGATCCCTGCACATTAACACTATCCTACACACAAGGGAGAATTTTTACATTTACCAAGCCACCAATCTACAAATCTGTACGTCTTTGGAGTGTGGGAGGAAACCGAAGATCTTGGAGCAAACCCACGCAGGTCACGGGGAGAACGTACAAACTCCGTACAGACAGCACCCGTAGTCGGGATCGAACTCGGGTGTCCGGCGCTGCATTCGCTGTGAAGCAGCAACTCTACCGCTGCGCCACCGTGACCGCCCAGAGCTCCGTGGTGTCGGAGCTTTGTGTAGATCACAGATGATTTGAGAGAATGGTAAATGATATTTTAGAGATTCAGTTGGGCCTATAATTTGGCTAACATTTTTAATTCTCTTTTTTAAAATCTAAAGCACTTACATCCTTGAAGGCAATGATGATCAGCGTTAAGAACTCGCACATGGAAATAGCTCGAGGAGATCCTTTACATTTGCAATGTAACTATAAAACCATCGCAACAACTAAAACCATTTTTATCATCGAATGGGTTCTAATCGAAGAGAAACCGAAGGAAGAGGAACCAGTGGTAAGCATTTGGCTCTGAGGTAGTACTACTTGAAATGGTGATGTCCATACACTCGAGATGGCCAGTTAATTCACAAGTTCCGTCACTCGGTGAGATTGGCTGTTGCCAACATACAGTGCCCTCCATAATGTTTGGGACAAAGACCCATCATTTATTTATTTGCCTCTGTACTTCACAATTTGAGAATTGTAATAGAAAAAAATCACATGTGGTTAAAGTTCGCATTGTCAGATTTTAATAAAGGCCATTTTTATACATTTTGGTGTCACCATGTAGAAATGACAGCAGTGTTTATACATAGTCCCCCCATTTCAGGGCACCATAATGTTTGGGACACAGCAATGTCATGTAAATAGAAGTAGTCATGTTTGATATTTTGTTGCAGATCCTTTGCATGCAATGACTGCTTGAAGTCTGCGATTCATGGACATCACCAGTTGCTGGGTGTCTTCTCTGGTGATGCTCTGCCAGGCCTGTATTGCAGCCATCTTTAGCTTATGCTTGTTTTGGGGGCTAGTCCCCTTCAGTTTTCTCTTCAGCATATAAAAGGCATGCTCAATTGGGTTCAGATCGGGTGATTGACTTGGCCACTCAAGAATTGACTGTTTTTTAGCTTTGAAAAACTCCTTTGTTGCTTTAGCAGTATGTTTGGGATCATTGCCTTGCTGTAGAATGAACTGCTGGCCAATGAGTTTTGAGACATTTGTTTGAACTTGAGCAGATAGGTTGTTACACTTCAGAATTCATTATGCTACCACCATCAGCAGTTGTATCATCAATGAAGATAAGTGAGCCTGTACCTTCAGCAGCCATACATGCCCAAGCCATAACACCCCCACCACCGTGGTTAACAGATGAGGAGTTATGCTTTAGATCTTGAGCAGTTCCTTCTCTCCTCCATACTTTGCTCTTGCCAGCACTCTGATATAAGTTAATCTTCATCTCATCTGTCCACAAGATCTTTTTCCAGAACTGTGGTTGATCTTTTAAGTACTTCTTGGCAAACTGTAACCTGACCATCCTATTTTTGCGGCTAACCAGTGGTTTGCATCTTGCAGTGTAGCCTCTGTATTTCTGTTCATGAAGTCTTCTGCGGACAGTGGTCATTGACAAATCCACACCTGACTCCTGAAGAGTGTTTCTGATCTGTCGGACAGGTGTTTGGGTTTTTTTCTTTATTATAGAGAGAATTCTTCGGTCATCAGCTGTGGGAGTCTTCCTTGGCCTGCCAGTCCCTTTGCGATTAGTAAGCTCACCAGTGCTCTCTTTCTTCTTAATGATGTTCCAAACAGTTGACTTTGGTAAGCCTACGGTTTGGCTAATGTCTCTAACAGTTTTATTCTTGTTTCTCAGTCTCATAATGGCTTCTTTGACTTTCATTGGCACAACTTTGGTCCTCGTATAGAGAAACAGCATTAAAAGTTTCCAAAGGTGATGGAAAGACTGGGTGCTGAGAGCTCTCTTATACCTGCATTAAGGAGGCAATTAAACACACCTGGGCAATTACAAACACCTGTGAAGCCATGTGTCCCAAACATAATGTGCCCTGACATGGGGGGGGGGGGGGGGGGGAGACTACGTATAAACCAACAGACATGGTGAAACCAAAATGTATTTAAAAAAACCTTTAATAAAATCTGACAATGTGCACTTTATCCACATGTGATTTTTTTTTTTTCTATTACAAATCTCAAATTGTAGAGGCAAATAAATAAAAGTTAGTTCTTTGTCCCAAACATTATGGAGGGCACTGTATTTCCAGCTTGTGCCTTATTTCTTAAATATCTTGGGCACGGCACAGTGGAGTTTGCATGTTCTCCCTGTGACCGTGTGGGTTTCCTCCGGGTGCTCCGGTTTCTTCCCACATCCCAAAGGCGTGCAGGTTTGTAGGTTAATTGGTGCTCTGTAAATTGCCCCCAGTGTGTAGGGAACTGGATGGGAAATTGGGATAACAGAGAACTGGTGTGAACAGGTGATCAATGGTCGGCGTGGACTCGGTGGGCTGAAGGTCCTGTTTCCATGCTGTATCCCTAAACCAAACTAAACACATATCCATTGCTTTTAGTCATAATGGATTTTCAAGTTGAATTTATTTTGTATGGGTGCAGTCTGTTTATGCTGAAAGGTTTCAGTGTTTTGTATCTCGGAACTGTCAATAAACATGGGCAGGAGTGTGTCCAATATCTGCCCTCACCTCCCCGCCAACATCCAGTGGCTGTTCTCACCACCTCCACCCTGGGAACCAAGAAACTTTGAGGCCGGCCTGGCCCAGGTATCGCCATTGGTAGAGCACAGTTAAGCCTTAGCCCCCACTTCCACCGTATTGAGGTGTACAAGATCATGAGGGGCATGGATAGAGTGAACGCTCACTGTCTTTGTCCAGGGTAGAGGATTCTAAATCTAGAGGGCACAGGCTTAAGGTGAGAGATTTAAGAGGAATCTCAGGAGCAACTTTTTCACTTGCAGTGTAGTCCATATCTGGAGTGAGCTGCTTATGGAAGCGCGTACAATTACAATTTTTAAAAGACATTTAGACATATACTGTATGGATAGGAAAGGTTTCGACAGATATGGGCCAAATGCAGGCAAAAGGGGCTAAGTAGCGACAATTTGGTCAGCATGGACAGAATGTGCCGAAGGGTCTCAACTCGAAACGTCACCTATTCAGGTTCTCCATAGATGCAGCCTGACCTGCTGCGTTACTCCAGCACTTTGTGTCTTTTTTTTGTAAACCAGCATCTGTCATTCCTTGCGTCTGCTTTGTCCAATACTAAGTTCCACTGTTATTTTCATTAAGATCGATGTAATCCAGTACTTCTACAACGGAATATACATCATTGGAAAAAAGTACACGGGCAGAGTAAACTTTACAGGAGATGTCAATGAGGACGATTGTTCAATAGAGATCAAGCAAGCCCTGGTAACTGACACTGGAAACTATGTGATAGAAGTTACAACACCATCCGACTTGGATGGCACCCGGAAAGAAACAGTGGATGTGATTGTATTGGGTAAGGGCTTTGGAAAAGATTCCTATGCAGATTTCAGCTTGCTTAGTAGTAATATGACATTACTAGCTTTCATGTAAAATGTCCAAGTCATAGAAACATAGAAAATAGGTGCAGGAGTAGGCCATTCGGCCCTTCGAGCCTGCACTGCCATTCAATATGATCATGGCTGATCATCCAACTCAGTATCCCGTACCTGCCTTCTCTCCATACCCCCTGATCCCTTTAGCCACAAGGGCCACATCTAACTCCCTCTTAAATATAGCCAATGAACTGGCCTCAACTACCTTCTGTGGCAGAGAATTCCACAGATTCACCACTCTGTGTGAAAAAAAACTCTCATCTCGGTCCTAAAAGACTTCCCCCTTATCCTTAAACTGTGACCCCTTGTTCTGGACTTCCCCAACATCGGGAACAATCTTCCTGCATCTAGCCTGTCCAACCCCTTAAGAATTTTGTAAGTTTCTATAAGATCCCCCCTCAATCTTCTAAATTCCAGCGAGTACAAGCCGATTCCAGCGAGTACAAGCCGAGGTCTTTGAATGATATATCAAGGTTATATTTTAAAAACATAGCTTGCCATTCTTTACTCAATATCCTTGACATATTTCTTGAAGGTGACATCAGCCAGTGTGTTTTGCCTTGTAATGTTCTTTACATTCACAATGAGAATCATTAATGTCGGACAATTTTTCTATATGAGCAATGCTGCTGTGACCTTGTGTGTGGCTGAACAACAAACATTGGAAATGGCTCGTTAGACTCTACCCTACTTGACTGTAACCGCACAAACTTTGGGTCGCAGATTTTGCCATGAATATTAAAATGCAGTTTTGAGGTTGTTGTGATGTACCGTCAAGAGGTTTGTGCAGAGCGAAGAAGGGTCCTGACCCAAAACGACGCCTGTCCATTCCCTCTGCAGATGCTGCCTGAGTTCCTCCAGCACTCTACGTTTTATTCAGGATTCCAGCAGCTGCAGTTCCTTGTGCCTCCGGTAGTTTTGTTCTTCCCTTCTAATAACACCTCTTTTCTGTGGCCTCTTGGTGAGTCATATTTTCTGAGCTAATTTGTTCTTGGTCTGTGGAGAGGTCCGTGGATGAAACGCGGGCATGTGGGGCTAGAGTAGATGGGGGCATGTCGGGCCAAAGGGCCTGTTGTCTTGCTGTATGAGTCTGACTCTAAGTGTGCAGTGTCGTTGTCCTCTGGCAACTCCCGAAACCTTTGGCCTAGACAGGGGTGAAGATTGCAATTGCCGCATTACTCCGGAGACACTTGATTCCCCCACCCCCAGTTCTCCATCCAGGTGTGGAATAACCGGTCTGCATATCTGAGCAACCAGTCAACTGCATCAAGCTGCTGGCAACTATTTTATTTGTTCTCGTTATGTGTGCATTGTGCAATTTACATCCCTAACTTCCCATGAAGTAGGAGGTCATTACAAGTTAATGACCATGGGCAACTGATGTGGAACAGCCCACAGGAGCGGAGAGTGTGACAATCCCTTCCCCACTGCATGCGAGTGGAGCAGATAGATTTTCACAGCAAAATCTGTACAATAAGCGGGCAAATCTAATTACTGGAATTCATGCGGCCACATTTGCTATTTCCCGTAACATTCCCAGCCCATTTACCTCAATAGAGTTGTACAGCATGCCCCCTCCTTGGGTCAAACCTGGTTTTATAAGACTCAAGAGTGTTTTAATTGTCATCTGTACTGAAAACAGGACAATGAAGTTCTTACTTGCAGCAGCAAAACAGGCCTGTAAACACACAGCTCATGGAAAATACAATAAACAATAGAAAGTTAAATACATTTAAAAATAACCCCAATATTAGTTTAAAAAAGCCCAAAGTCCCTAGCGCAACCATTACAGGCTTCTGAAACGACTTGGGATATTTCACTATGTTAAAGGCACATTACAAATGCAGGATGTTACATATGGTTCCACTGGAAATATCCCATCCCGATGCATGATCCTGTACTAGAATTAGTAACATTGGCATGATGTTACCGCTTGAGACAGGGAATTGAAACCACTCCTTCACGTTGTAAATCAATGATTTGGTTGATGGCATTGATGGCTTTGTGAACAAGTATGCGGACAATACAAAGATAGGTGGAGGGGCAGACAGTGTAGAGGAAGCAGGGGGTCTGCAGAAGGACATGAACAAGTAGGGAGAGAGGGCTAAGAAGTGACTAGGCCATCCTCATTCTTTAGGGTTCCAGACCAGGACATCTGTGATGTCCTCATTCTTTAGGAGGGGTTCCCCTCCCATCATAGATGAGTCCCTCAATCGTGTCTCCTCAGTACCCTGCAGCTCTGCCCTTGCTCCCCCCCAGTTGCAACAGTCTCCCTAGTCCTTACCTTCACCCTTTAGCCATGGCATACAACACATAATCCTCTGAAATTTCCGCCACCTCCAACTCGCCATTTTCCCATCTCCACCCTTTTTGCCTTCCGCAGAGACCGTTCCCTCCACAACTCCCTGGTTAACATCCCTTCCCACCCAAACCACCCCCTCCCCAGGTACTTTCCCCTGCAACTGCAGAAGATGCAACACCTGTCCCTATACCTCCTCCCTTGACTCTGTCCAGAGATCCTGACCGTCCTTTCAGGTAAGGCAGAGGTTCACTTGCATCTCCTCCAACCTCATCTACTGTATCCGTTGTTCAAGATGTGGACTCAAACATCGGTGAGACCAAATGCAGACTGGGCGATCGTTATGCTGAACACCTTCGCTCAGCCTGCCTGAACCTACCTGACACTTTAATTCCCCTTCCCATTCCTACACAGACCTTTCTGTCCTCGGTCTCCTCCATTGTCAGAGTGAGACTAAATGCAAATTGGAGGAACAGCATCTCATATTTCACTTGGGCAGCTTATAGCCCAGTGGTATGAATATTAATTTCTCGCCCTTCAGGTAGCCCTGGCATTCCCTTTATCTCTATCCCTTCCCCCATCCAAGTCGCACTAACTTCTCATTTTCACCCTACAAAACAGCTAAGTGGCCTGTTTCTTTTATCGTTACGTTTTTTGCATATCTTTTATTCATTCTTCTTTATCTCTCCACATCATCATCTATATCTCTCGTTTCCTTTATCCCTAACCAGTCTGAAGAAAGGTCTCGACCCGAAACGTCACCCATTCCTTCTCCCCACAGATGCTGCCTGTCCTGCTGACTTACTCCAGCTTTTTGTGTCTATCCAAGAAGTGACAGATGGAATACAGCGTAACAAAGTGTGGAGTTTGGTAGCGCAGTTTGGTTGTAAGAATAAAGGCGTAAACTATTTTCTCAATGGGGAGAGGATTCAGTAATCAGAGGTGTAAAGGGGCTTGGGAGTGATGGTGCAGGATTCCAAAATGCTCATTTGCAAATTGAATCGGTAATAAGGAAGGCGAATGCAATGTTAGCATTTATTTTGAGAGGACTGGAATATAAAAGTAGGAATGTAATGCTGAGACTTTATAGGTACTGGCCGCATTTGGAGTATTGTGAGCAATTTTGGGCACCATATCTGAGGAAGGATATGCTGGTGTTGGAGAAGGTCCAGAGGAGGTTTACAACAATGATCCTGGGAATGATTTTAGTTAACATATATGATGATATGATATGAATATATGTGATATGAATCTGTGGTATTCTCTGCCTCAGAAGGCAGTGGAGGCCGGTTCTCTGAATGCATTCAAGAGAGAGCTTGATAGAGCTCTTAAGGATAGCAGAGTCAGGGGGTATGGGGAGAAGGCAGGAACGGGGTACTGATTGAGAATGATCAGCATGATCACATTGAATGGTGGTGCGGGCTCGAGGGGCCAAATGGCCTACTCCTGCACCTATTGTCTATTGTCTATGAGCGTCTGACAACACTGGGCCTGAACACACTGAACACAAGGATGAGGGAGAACCTTATTGAAACTTACCGAATAGTGAAAGTCCTGGATAGAGTTGATGTGGAGAGGATTTTTACCACTAGTGGGAAAGTCTAGGACCAGAGGGCGCAGCCACAGAATAAAAGGATGTACCTTTAGAAAGGAGATGAGGAGAAATGTCTTTAGTCAGAGGGCGGCGAATCTGTGGAATTAATTGCCAGATGGTGGTGGAAGCCAAGTAAATGGCTATTTTTAAAGCAGAGATTGATTGGTTCTTGGCTAGTAAGCGTGTCAAAGGTTACGAGGAGAAGGCAGGAGAATAGGTTTGGGAGGGAAGGATAGATCAGCCATGATCATTAGTCTGAAGAATGTTCTCCACCTAAAACGTCACCCATTCTTTCTCTCCAGAGATGCTGCCTGTCCTGCTGAGTTACCCCAGCACTTTGTGTCTATCTTCAACCATGATTGAAAGGCAGGGTAGGCTATGGGCCGAATGGCCTAATTCTGCTCCTATAACATGAACTTACAAACTTCTGTCTTTGATTTGCAGTTCCTCCAACGCCACCCATTTGTACGATAGATGGCAAGGCAGAATATGGGGAGACTGTCAAACTGACGTGCCACTCCGAGGAAGGGTCGCCCGCCCCTGTGTACTCCTGGCAGAGCTACAGCAACATTAATCAGCCACGACAACTGCCTCAAATGTCCATTCAGGGTTCGTAGCCTTTGTAAATATTCATCAAAACCTGCATGTGATCTGACTTAGCACACAGCTGTTTAACAGTCTGAAGAAGGGTCTCGACCCGAAACGTCACCCATTCCTTCTCTCCCGAGATGCTGCCTGACCTGCTGAGTTACTCTAGCATTTTGTGAATAAATACCTTCGATTTTTACCAGCATCTGCAGTTATTTTCTTATACCAGCTGTTTAACACATTGTGTCCCTCATGAAGCAGATACCAACTTGTGATTTGATTTCAATAGTGAGAATAACTTATTGAGGTACACAATGGTGCAGCAGGTCGAGCTGCTGCCTCACAACGCCAAAGACCTCGGGTACTGTCTGTGTGGAGTTTGCACGTTCTCCCTGTGATCGTGCAGGTTTGTAGGTTAATTGGCCCTCTGTAAATTGTTCCTCGTGTGTCGGGAGTGGATGAGAAAGTGGGTTAACATAGAACTAGCGTGAACGGGTCGACGTGAACTTAGTGGGCTGAAGGGCCTGTTTCCATGTTTCAATCAATCAATGATCGTACCCACTTCTTGGGCAATGTAATGCTGCATTATACTGTATCAGCATTCTGTTATCTATATACTAAAACTCTCGTTTGTCCGCTTGTTCCTGAACTACAGCTTAAATGGTGCACGATAGCATGACAATTTTAGGCCCACCTTACTCACTGTCGTCCCGTGGTCCCATGGAAGAAGTATCATTGAAATTGGTGTTATATTTTTAAAGTTATTCCCATTTTAAAGTTTCAAAAACTGCACATGCGCAGTTGGGGCTCTTTTGATCTGGTACTTACGTAAGATGGCCGCCACGTGCGCAGAACAAACGCGTCCGCGCCTGCGCAGTTGGGGCCCATTGAGCAGGGCTCAGCTGCCTGTCTCTTGGGGGCGAGAGAGGCAGGCCTGGTGCCAGGGGAAGCAGCCGGGGCCTGGACGTGACTGGGTAACCGCTAGCCTGAGGTGAGCCAAGGGGAAAGGCGGCAGCGGTGAGGCCGGGCATTGGTGAAGGCCGAGGCCTGGCGCTAGGCCTGCCCTCGGCTCCCCTGTCCCCCCTGCCCCCCTCCTCTCCCCGGCCACCCAGTGTCCAGCAGCTCAGCAACAGTGGGAGAGCCGCAACCATCTACCACTGAACATCCCCGCACCGACAGGACTCTTTCCCCCCCCGCTCCACCAATGGTGGCTGCCCAGGCCGGGATGCTATGGCAACCACGGGTTGTTCCGAGGGGGGGGGGGGAGAGGGAAGGGGGGAGAAGTGGGACTGGGGGAAGAGAGGGAGTGGGGGAGGAGGGAGTTCTGCACGAGTGCAGGAGGCAACCCGGGGAGGAGAGGGGGGGGAATGGGGGGAGAGGGGGGGGGGGAGTGGGGAGAGGTGGGGGGGGGTGTGGGTGGGGGGGGAGAGGGGAATGGGGGAGGAGAGGGGAATGGGGGAGGAGAGGGTGCTGCACCAATGCAGGAGTGGTTTGGGCCCAACTTGGTCTAGTTTCCATTTAAATCTACACCTTGGCGAATTAGCTGAAAATTGGTCCTTATGTGAGTTTTCTTTCTATATATGTGTATTTGTGGATACATCACCAATCCACATCTCTGTTGTTAAATGATAATGTTTCCACTTTCAGGCAAAATAAACCTAAAACTACAGTAATTTTTGAAATGATCTTTTCTTAACTTCTGCTAACACCCCACTATATTTTCTCCAATGTAACATCTGCCATGAACAAACAAAAGCAGTGATCTAGAACATTCTTAAAGACACTTTTCAAAAACGTCATAACATTCTTCCTGATATGTGCTGTTAAACTAAAATCAATTGAAATTGTGTTTATCACCAAAAATAAGCAGGTTTTAACAAATTAGACTGCCAGTTATGAATTGCTCGATTTAAAAGAATGAAAAATAAACAAAACAAGACAATTTAACAGTGCGAATGGTGCTGACGTCAATAAATTTAACAAAAAGACATCTGAACGCCTACTTACCTTTAAATTTTCAAACACAGCTCAATTTTGAGAGATGACAACATCATCCGCAAAGTAACACAATTAAAGGAAAAATAGTAATCGAGGACGAACTTAACTTAATTTAATATTCTAAAATATTTATTACTTTATTCTTTAGAGACAGATGGTTTAACATTAAAAAATATTTCAGCCAAGACTTCTGGCTTCTTCATTTGTACCTCGAAAAATAAGATCAGAGCTGCGTCCTGCAACATCACCTTAGCAGTAATGCCTCGTGAGTATCTGACGGAAGTCAAGCTGTTCAATTTTATTTGTATTAATTTATTTTGTTTTAATTTATCTGTACAATTGTTGCAGGTATTTTATGATGTGAAGTACAGCACTTCTATCTTTAGGATTTTTATTTCTAATAATCTAACTACACGAAGCACGCACGCAAAGTATTATGCTCAGTTTTGGCTCACCTCCTGTGGGAAACGTGCCATTAGGCTGGAAAGAGTGCAAGAGGAGATTTACAATGATATTACCAGGACTCTAGGGCCTGAGCTACAGGGAGAGGTTGGGCAGGCTAGGACTTTACTCTTTGGAGCGCAGGAGGCAGGTGGGTGTGATCTTATAGAGGAGTATCAAATCATGAGGGGAATAAATAAGATAACGGAAATCATAAACTAGTAGACATGGGTTTAAGGTGAGAGGAGAAAGATTTAACAGGAACTTGAGGGGCAATATTTTCACAAAGGTAGTTGAGGCAGGTATGATAACAACATTTAAAAGACATTTGGACATGTACATGAATAGGAAGGGTGCAGAGGGATATGTGTCACATGTAGGCTAATGGGACCAGCTGAGATAGGGTATTGTGGTCAGCATGGACAGGTTGGGCTGAAGGGCCTGTTTCCGTGCTGTATGACAATAACTCGAATTATTTGACTGATCCACCCATGGAATTGTGAGGTTTTAGGGGACAGAGGGGAAGCCATTCGGCCCAAGTATGGAAGTACTTTAGTCCAAGTATGGAAGTACTTTAGCCCAAGTATTGAAGTACTTTAGTGGGCCCCAGTTCCCAGCCCTCACTTCATAGTCTTGTTGGTCACCACTCCCCAAGTGCTTGGGCACACACTTTTTAAAATGTCATTAACACCGACATCACTCTCCTGTAGGTAGCAAATTCCAGACCTCTATTCCTTTAATCCTTCTACCAAATAACTTGTATCCATACTCCCTGGTTATTGATCCATCTGCCAATGAAAATGGGCACTTCCTCTTCACTCTGTCTGGGCCTCTCAACTTTTTACACCTCACTTGCATCTTCCCTCAGGCTTCCTTGTTCCATATAATCCTGGCCTGGCCAAACTTACCTCAGCACATAAACTGCACCCTTAAAAATCTCCTCTGCCTTATCCCACTTATGCTTCCTCATTTTTCCTGTGGTGGCCAGAACTTGTACATCATCCTCTAGCTGTGATCCAACATAGTATTTTATACAGTTCTCTTCCCTTCTCTTGTGATCTCCTTATATTGAGGAAGCCAAATATCCCAAACTTTGCTTGAAGAACCTTTCCTACTTATCCTGGTACCTTCAGGGATATGAGGGCATATACCCCAAGATCCCTCTGTTCCTCCATACCCACCGTTTATTGATTATTATTCCTTCTCCCTGTAGACTGCCCAGCTGATTTTGGTGTCATGTTCAAATAACGTAATCAATCCAGATTTTTGACGATATACCCCAAAAACCAAGAATCTTACTCCCAAGTCCTGGAGGGACAGACCACCAATCACCATATCACCCACCCATCTGTTCCTCTCGCCTTCCCCATTAAACCTACTGTTTTTAATCCAATGCCACTTTCTCTGGATCCACTGGGATTTGACCAATCAATTGCTGAACAACTTCATCAAATGCGGTATCCTCACCATGTCTTCTTGATACTTCCTTTCAAAAAAGATTAAAGTTATCCAGACAATCTTTCTTTAGCGGGCCTTGACTGCAGTGAATGTAACTGACTGTTTTCTTTTATTTTGTAGCATCCATGGGCATTGGATTTTATGGTGCTATTATTGGGGGCGCAGTGGGTGTGCTAATTATCCTTGGCATCATCATTTACTGCTGCTGTTGCCGAGGTGAAGAAAAATTACCCGAAGATTATGAAATGGAGTAAGTATAATTGAACACTGACAAGAGTGACACAAGGAACTGCAGATGCTGGTTTACAGAAAAAAGGAACAAAGTGCAGGAATAACTGAGCCAGTCAGGCTGCATCTCAGAAGAACATGGATAGGTCTCATTTTGGGTCTGGACTCTTGTGGTCAAAGTTGATACTCTCTATCCTTAAAATAAGAAAATTGATTTTTTTTTAACTTAGACAGGCAGACAGCACCTTAGTTTATCATCAAAGTGCAAGGTGTTGCATTTTGTTAAGTCCAACCAGGGTAGGACCTTCACTGTAAACAGCAGGGGCCTGGAGAATGCTGTGGAGCAGAGGGATCTAGGAGCGCAGGTACAGAGTTCCTTGAAAGGGGCTAATCCAGTGAAAGGCTTGGATAGAGTGGATGTGGAGAGGATGTTTCCACTAGTGGGAGAGTCTAGGGCCAGAGGTCATAGCCTCAGAATTAAAGGACCTTCCTTTAGGAAGGAGATGAGGAGGAATTTCTTTACTTAGAGGGTAGTGAATATGTGGAATTCATTGCCACAGAAGGCTGTAGAGGTCAAGTCAGTGGATATTTTTAAGGCAGAGATAGATTCTTGATTAGTACGAGTGTCAGGGGTTATGGGGAGAAGGCATGAGAATGGGGTTAGGAGGGAAATAAATGATTGAATGGCAGAGTAGATTTGATGGGCCGAATGGCCTAATTCTGCTCCTATCACATGAATTTATCACAGGTAGACAGGGTAGCAAAGGTGGCTTTTGCTGCATTGCCCTTCTTTAGTCAGGGAAAAGGGTACTGAAGGTGAGATGATTTTATACCCCTCTATAAGATCACCCCTCAGCCTCCTGTGCTCCAACGAATAAAGTCCTAGCCTGCTCAACCTCTCCCCCCCCCCCAAGTCTTGGCAACATCTGCTTCAAGTGGATCAAGGGGGTGGAGAAGGGGAGAAGGTACATGGAAAGGTTGTGGTCCCACCTGCCAGAAGATACCTGCAGCCCACAGCAGCCAGGCAATCTATCCCACTGGACTCCCAAACGCTCGTCAATGTGTGTGGGGTGTCCATAACTTGGGGGTTCGTACACCGGAAGGACCTGCATGTAAAGACACAAGTATATGAGTGATGACTCGGATAGGAAGTTTACCAATACAAGTACCAACTTGATGAATAAGCTTTCACCAGTTCCCCATTCCGTGTTAAAGAATATTTTATGGATATGCAGGGATATGAATAATCTGCAGGAAGGTAAGTGATCGTCGTGCCAGTGTTCACCACAGACGTTGTGGGCTGAAGGGCCTGTTCTTGTTCGGTACTGTTCAATGTTCTATAAAGAGGTCAATGTTGCATTTTTACAGGGATGCACGCTATAAGGAAGAGGACCCAGCAGAACGAGATCCCAAAAGGGATGATAATGCAGGAACCTACCGTGAGGATGATCTACACGAGAATGCTGGCAGGAACTCTCCGCATACCACCGTCAGACATCCACTGGTGCCACCCAACAAACCCACATATGTCTCCGATGACAATGAAGTGTGAAACAAAGGCTGCTCTTCAATTATCTTTACTTCAACGGGTGACATAATTTGTGTCGTGAAATTACAAATCAATTGAGTTATGGGGTGGCTTCAGTTAATAACAAGGCGATTACATTTAAGTAGGTGAGCCATTTAAAAAATATATTCTTTTGTATAGGTTTGCCACTGGCTTCCAAATACTGCTTCAGATTTTGATTTCTTCTTGAAAGTGCAGGATTTATTTTTATCATGTTGAATCCAGCAGCATATCCTGCTATTTCTTTAAAAGTGCATCGCTTTCCTGTTTAAAAAAATATACAAATGTTGGCTGTTGAATATTTTTCGCAATATTAATTATTCATGTTTTATGATCTTCTAAGTCAAAGATATCCTTCCTTTCGAGTTTGGTTGTTTAAGGCTTTTCTTTATTGATGAAATGTGAGGCTCATAAAAGTTCAAAGAAATGCTTCGAGTTTTAGTTCAATGAAAGCTGAACAGAAAATGTGTTCCAAACCAGTCAGTGTTCAGATAGGAGAAACTCATGAGATCACTCAGTGATTGACAAAGAAATAAAGGTTGATGCGAGGATGCAGTACTTTAAGTCGTGCCGAGCACCAGATATGGCTTCAATAAACATGCTTCAAAAGGGGACTGGATAAAAGAATGCAAGAACCTTGCTGAGAACTGGGGAACAGACTAATGGAATCATAAGAGGTGACACAAGGAGGAGCAGATGCTGAAACTTTGATCAACCGTGCTGGAGAAACTCAGCATGGCAGGCAGCCTCTGTGGAAGAAATGGACAGATGGCATTTCAGGTCAAGAGTTTCTTCAGACTGGAGGGATGTTGGGAGATAGGAAAAGGGGGCGACACTGGGAAGAACGGTCCCGACGTGAAACTATGTCTGTTCATTCCTTCCACAGATGCTGCCTGGTCTGAGTTACTCCAGCACTTTGTGTCTTGCTCAAGGTGAATGGAAACACTGCATCTGCAACACACTCAGTGGGCTGAATATTTCCCCCTGCTGTATTATCCAAAGAAAATAACTAGATAAAATGACAGCTAGTCATTTGTTTTCTTAACTAGTTGTGGTATTACTGATTATTTCTTCATTGTGACAATAATCGTAATTACAAACAGACATATTAGCCACTTAACACAAACTGTTTATTAACAATTCCTGGCGTCCTAAAAAATGTGATTTTATTATTTTTTTTACCATTTTCTGAATACCTTGACAATTCTGTAAATTTTAGGGTGGAAGGGGACAGGAAGGTATACGGCATTTGCAGGGCTTGGAATTGTTTGAGTGGCCAGACTGATCTCAGAGTATTATATTTCATGCCCCGAGTAGAAATTGCATTGATAATGAGCAACTTAGACTCAAGCCATCAGGTTATACAATCGGTACAAAGTCCCAACTGTGAAGAGAGGTTTCTATTGGTGTTTGTGGTTTCTGTACTATTCACAAGAGCTTTTATAAAATAAAACATTGAAATTAGTTTGACTCGCTTAAGAGTAAAATGAATTGTAACTTTGAATTCAACAAGTAGTAATCAGAATGAAACTTTGTTATATGGCAACATTATGCATTTGTTTTTTAGATTTTTTTACTATATTAAAAGGGCTGTGGGTGAAATATCTTCTATTGTGTGCACTGCTTTCACAAATCCACCATGACGTAGGGAAATGATTTGAAGTGTGAGTGGCATTAATTATTGTTGAATTTTAAACTGTGTACACTTATGATGGCTGGACAAAGCTGCCTTAATTATTGAATGAGAAAATTAATATACTAATTTGATGGCATCAGTTATCAAATTCAGATTAGGTTGTGAGTAGGCAATGAAATTCCTTGTTCAGAGTAAACAGTATACACAGTCATTATATATGCAACAAGTGCAAAACAGCACAATGGTGCAGGATTGTAGTGCAAAAAAGTGCCTTGTGAGCCAGTACAGACATGATGGGTTGAATGGCCTCTCTCTGTGCTGTATGTATTTAGGTTTGCCTTCAGCCTTAATGTTATTCAAGGTATTGCAGACTCGTTACATTTAAGGCACTGGATTGAAGTTTTACATTTTGCTAAAGTGGGGGGTTTCCGATTTTGCCATATAACGTTCCCCCTCTCACTACATGGCCTGATGCTATGTGCAGGAAGGAACAGCAGATGCTGGTTTAAACCAAAGATAGACACAAAAAGCTGGAGTAACTCAGCGAGTCAGACGGCATCTCTGGAGAGAAGGAATAGGTGACGTTTTGGGTCGGGACCCTTCTTCAGACAGATTCTAGCAGGGGGATAAAGCCTGGCAAATGATAGATGGATACGGGTGATGCAAGGCAAATCTATAGTGGCATTTACTTCAGATCTCTCAGTCAGCTCTATGTTTTACTGTAGTGACTGTCTGGGCAATTGGCAAAGCAATTAGTTTATTGTCACGTGCACTGAGGTACAGTCAAAAGCCTTTTTGTTGTGTGCTATCCCGTCAGTGGACTAAACATGATTACAATCAAGCTGTCCAGTGTACAGATACAGGTAATAACGTTGAGTGCAAGATAAAGTCCAGTAAAATCCAATTAAAGAAAGTTTGAGGGTCTCCAATGAGGTAGATAGTAAGTCAGGACAACTCGCTAGTTGATGATAGGAACGACATTGGTTCATGGTGCAACCTTCAGGTTAATCTCACCAACCTTTCCCACTCAGTTTATTTGCTCATCCAGCTCCAGACACGTTGGACTGTCTTAGATCCATTCACTATCAATTGTTTGCATCCATATACAACTAATGTGGATGTACAGATTTATAATGGAGAAGTGTAACTCATGCAAGATCACTTTGCTGTACTGTAATCTCTTGGCATGGTTCTACTTGACACAAATATTTAACTAATTTTTTTAAATTACTAAAAAATTACTAAACTTGTGACACTTTTACAAGTCCTTTTACAAGTTCTAATACGCCGCATCCACTGTTTCGTCCTGTTCCATTTGCAAGTTACAACTTGAAAAGTAGATTTTATTAATCCATATCGACTGTGCCCCATCCAAATTTTCCCAAGCATTGAACTGCTGCTTAACTCAGATTCTAGCATTTGCTGACATTTAATGACACGTTTACTGGTCAGTCACAGTATGGCAACAGGCCCTTCAGTACAAGATGCCCCATCTACACTTGTCCCATCTGCATGCATTTGGCCCAAATCCCTCCAAACCATTCCTATACATGTCCCTTTAAATACAAATGTCTTTAAAATGTTATATGACCTCCTCTGGCAGCTTGTTCCATATACACACCGCTGTGTGAAAAAATTACCCCTCAGGTCCCTATTAAATCTTTCCTCTTGAACCCATGTTGTGTTTTTTTTTTACCCCTACCCTGGGTAAAAGGCTATCCACCCTCTCCATTCCCCTCATGATTTTGTACACCTCTATAAGAACACCCCTCAGCCTTCTACGCTTCAAAAAATAAAGTCCTAAAGGTCTGTAGTGTTGCTTTGCCTCACCCTCCTTTTTTAAATGGTGCCAGTCTTTTGTCAAGAGCAGATTTTGTTAATAAGGACGCTGAAGGTCCTACATTCCATGACAGCAAGCTCCAATTGTAGAAGGCAAAACAATCTGAGTAAAGTCAAAGCCTTCACCTTCAATTCTACAATTGAAACCTTCAATTAGTTGGCATAACAACGTTGAAACAAGGAATTGCAGATGCTGGTTTACAAATATGGCAGTGCTGGAGTAACTCAGTGGGTCAGGCAGTATCTCTGGAGAACATGGATAGGTAATGTTTTGGGTGGCGACCCTTCTTCAGACTCGTATACACTGGAATTGTATACACTGGAATTGTATAAACTTGTATACACTGGAATTTAGAAGGATGAGAGGAGATCTTATCGAAACGTATAAGATTATTAAGGGGTTGGACACGTTAGAGGCAGGAAACATGTTCCCAATGTTGGGGGAGTCGAGAACAAGGGGGCACAGTTTAAAATTAAGGGGTAGGCCATTTAGAACTGAGATGAGGAAAAACATTTTCAGTCAGAGAGTTGTGAATCTGTGGAATTCTCTGCCTCAGAAGGCAGTGGAGGCCAATTCTCTGAATGCATTCAAGAGAGCTAGATGGAGCTCTTAAGGATAGGTCAGGGGGTATGGGGAGAAGGCAGGAACGGGGTACTGATTGAGAATGATCAGCCATGATCACATTGAATGGCGGTGCTGGCTCGAAGGGCCGAATGGCATCCTCCTGCACCTATTGTCCATTGACTCAAATGAGTCTTGGAGTCTAACTCAAAACGTCACCTTTCCATGTTCTCCAGAGATGCTGCAGTCCCAAGTTACTCCAGCGCTGTCTTTTTTGGCATAACAACCACCTACCTGGATTGCTGTTTAATTACAATCATATTACACCAGTTTCCATTGAAAACTCAACATTACGATGCAATCCTACACATTTATCAGTATGAGCAGAGCTTTCCATAAAGCCACAAGTGATGCTTCGATATACAAGCTTGACCTTCAAAAAATAAGGTACACAGTAACATTTTGCAGGTATACACGAATGGATGTCAGCGGTTGTGAACGGACCGCAAACTAATTTCCCGCACCCTCAAGGTCCACGATTGGCTCGGGAGGCAGGACACCATGACAGATGCAGAGGGGCGGCTGCTGGAGGTGACGGACGGTGCATTTGCGGTGGTCGCGGGTGATGGTCTTGGTGGAGGTGGGAGGCCCTACAACAGCCGGACAAGCAAATGGATCTGCGGCAGCGGCACGGAGTGGCAGTGGTAGAAGCCCATGGCATTGCGCTGGGCCAGGCCCACCCCAACTTCACCCATCCAGTGCAGCCAGGCCGCAAAGTGAGATATGTAGAAAACTGCACATCTCCTTAGGTCAGATCAGACATTTCAGAGACAGGAAGTTGAACATGGCAACTTTCTGCGTGGTGTTCCAGAAGAGGATCTATTGTACGTGTTTTGCATGATTTGACTGGATACCCCTGCAGAACAAGCTTTTCACTATCTATAGTACACGTGACTATAAGTAAGCTAAGCTGGCAGGTAGCAAGGAGGAGCAAATATCACAAGGAAGTCCCATCTTACTGCTGAAAGCTCGCTACTGGAGCGGTAAATACTCCAGAACAAGCCCAACCCCGTAAACAATATGGTTCCCCTGCATTGTGTGGAACTGCACGGAAGGAGTTGCTGCCAGCGTAGATCAGCTACGATCAGATTGAATGTCAGGGCAGATTCAAGGGGCATGATGGTCTACTCCTGCTTATTTTCTGTCCTTGTACTGTACAAGCGCTCACTTGAATGTGCGCTCAGGTGCGGCAGAGACCAAAGGTCCATTGCTTCCACATGACTATCTACCACACCCAGGTCCATGGACTTTCACCAAGAGGAACATACGGAAGGGTTCTGCCCTCTTGCAACTGTAGTCACAAAGTTCATACCCAAAACATACTTTTGATCATAGGTGTTTTAAAATTCCTTTAGATTTAAAAATCAAAGTATAAACAATTGAAAAATCAACCACAATTGTCCAGCATTGCTTCATTGCCCATTTTTGTGATTATGCAGAAAAAAAGCTTTTTTTTAAATGCATTTATAAATGTTTCTTCAATATTTATAAGCATTTTTTTACCATTTATTGGGGGGAATTTATTTAATGCTTATAAATTGGAAAATGTACGTGCTGTAAAACACAGCAGGAAATGTTTTCTTTCTGTTTTCAATTCCCTTTTCCTAAGCCCATGCTATAAATACCCCTCTTCACACTTCCAGCTTGCTAGTCAAATGCAATTTAGTGCATTCTATGAGTAAACAAGTTTCCGTTTGTTAATAGGTACAGTATCATTTAGTACAGAGGTTTACATGTCTAAAGAACATTTTTAAAACTTAAAATATTTCTACAAATTGTCACCAAAGCACGCAGATGCTAAATCTTTTATTTCACAACAACTTTAACAGGAACAATTTCAGGAACAGTCAATAGAACACAATAACAAACAATCATAGAAACTTGGTTCATTTCTCCAGCAAAAGGAAATTGCCATTTAATTTTTTTTAAAGTAATAATATGTATCTCAATTTGAAATTACATGCTACTTGCAGTGTGCAAAATTAGTGTTTTTCTATGAAGATTGATTTAACAAAAATTGGTATCTGAATTGTCAATCATGTAACTGTAATCACAAAATTATTTCCCTGAGCAACCCATTACGAGGTTTCACATTATATTTAATAATCCTGTGCCCGTGTTATATCTGCAGCTGCACCATTTGCAGATAATTAGCTTTGAACACCAAGTGGTTGTATTGTTTCGCTTTAAATGACTTAGTTGTAATTCAGGGCACCTACTGCTGAAATCCTGGTGTTGGGCGGGATGGGAAATTCAGCCAGGCAGCAAGAGCACCTCTCCCTCTCCCAAACCGAGCAGCAATCGGATAATCCATCACATTGGATGTCATAACACCACTTTTACCTACATTGCGAAAGAAGGATTGTGTAAAGACAAGACAATTCTTTTCATTGTTAATGCTTAAAAAGGTCGTAAAAATCAAAATGATTTCCTAATGAGTTACTGGCTGGTAAAACGTAGTTGAGTGAATACTGACAGGTTGCATTACGGCCTGGTTTGATAACTTGGAACGCCCAGGAGCAGTGAATGCGGAGAGTGGTAGTCACTGCCTGGTCTACCACTGGTACTGACCTCTCCACCATCGAAGGGATCTATAAGAGGCGCTGCCTCAAAAATGCAGCTCGCATTAAAGACCACACCACCCTGGCCACGTTCTCATCTTGTTGCTACCATTGAGAAGGTACAGCAGCCTGAACACTGCGACCTCGAGATTCAAGAACAGCTTCTTCTCAACAACCATCAGGCTCTTGAACACTATGGCATACTGTCTTTGGTTGCACTATGGACTATGGTTTTGCATTATTATGGTCTGGTTACTTAGTATTACCCCGATTATTAATTAATTGTAATATTGATTACTGTAAATTTGAGTGTGACTGCATTAATAGACCTGCAAAGCTGCAGCAAATTAAGAATGTTATTGTTTTGTTGCCCTTAACCTTAACCTTAACAGGATCTCAACCTGAAACAGTAGCTATTGCTCATTCCAAAGATGTTGCAAATCCTGGTGAGTTTTTCCAGTATTTTTGGCATTTCATCTTTATTGCAATTACCACACACAATTAGCTGATTCCCGACACTGTGCAAGATGGATTTAGCAAGTCTCTTTCAGTTAGTGCCCCAGAAGATGGAGGATATCCCAGATGATTTTTCCCTTTTGTAGAGATCTGCTTGCTCAGTCCAGATCAGCTTCTTCCTCCGTCATCAGGCTTCTTAATGGTCCTTTCATAAGCTAGGGTACTGTCCAATTCACCTCTACCACATAACCTGTAGTACGCATGTCACTGGGAAAGACTGGCTGTCTGCAATCACTGTTCACGGGCAGCCCACACTAATACTTGGCTAGCTTTGGTGCCCCAGGGTAGGACACTAGGGCCACCAGCAGGGTCTCCATCAACACACTGAACCAGTCCCAATACACAGCTTTGACAGCTGGCAAAGGCACACACTCCGCTTTGCTGCAGTTAGCAGATGTTAACGCATCCAGACACTTAAAAACAATTAGATCCAATAAAGAAATTAGCTAAAAAGACGGCATTAAAGCAAACCAAAATAATTTTAACAAGTTGCTTTTATCCACCGATAAAATGGGTGATAGGTCAGCAAAAAAAGGCTGTAGCAGAAACTGTTGTATTCTACAGCTGCCACTTTTCTATGTTAGGAGATACACGGAATCTTAAGCAAAATGCAAACTGTTGGAGGAACTAGGCAGGTCCATTGAGGGAATGGACAGGCAACGTTTCAGGTTGGGAACTTTCTTCAAAGTGTGAAGAAGAGTCCCGACACAAACGTCATCCGTCCTTTTCTTTCCAATGATGTTGTCTGACCTGCTGAGTTCCTCTAGCACTTTGTGTTTAACTTTTATATTTTATTTCAGTGATTAATAGTTAAAATGCAAAAAATTAACTGGGTAAAAATTTCATTTTAGAAAAGATAAATGTACAGATCCAATGAAAATAATTTATGTTAAGTCAAAGTGCACAGTGGGTTTTACAAATTTTAATGAGAGATAAAGGATGAGTGATCAATTGAAACAATTATTTTTAAAAAGCAATTCTGCTTACCGATGGAAATGCTAGCTTCAGGGGGTGAATGGAAATAGCGTTGAGCCGGATTCTCCGAGGGCTTAGCTGGCTTTTAACAAAATCAGAAAGTTATTTGCACATCCTCCTCTCTGCTCTACTAAATAAATCTAAACTTTTTTTTCACAGCTTGGATGAATAATGCCCCCTCCTAAATTATCCCTTCAAAAACAGCCAGGCATCACAGAGTTTGTTTACTGCAGCAAATAAAAGTAAATACCTGTAGAAATCTGAAATGTGAACATGTAATGCTGGCTAAACTCAATTCTGAAGGATGAGTAACTATTTCTCATTCCACAGATGCTGCCCAACCTGTTGAGTTTCTCCAGTATTTTCTGCATTTGTCTTTGTTGCCATTATCACACACAATTAGCTGATTCCCAAAACTCTGTGCAAGGTGGATTTAGCAAGTCTGTTTCTGTTGGTGCCCATGCAGTCACGGAGAGAAAGTATAACTCTGCACGGACAGCACCCAAAAAGTCAGGATCGAACCGGGACTCTGGCGCTGTAAGGCAGCAGCTCTACCAGCTGCTCCACTGTCCAGCTTTAAAAAAGAAGCGAGGTCGAGTCCAAAAATTAATAGCAATAACAGCAACCACTGCAAATAACATTTACTGAAGCAACATTTTAGCAAATAATCAAACTAATTATTTAACTCCACCACATCTTTCATCCTAACGCAGGGGACCAACATGACTCTAATGAGTACTTTTGTAACTTTGTTGGCACCAGAAACGTGGTGTCCCTATGTGTGCCAAGTGTCCAGTATACAAAACAAAGAATTGTACTGTACCTAGGTACATGTGACAATAAAGTATCATTGAATCATCAAAAGTATTATTGAAACATTGATAAAGATATTTAGTGATGGCAACTCCATTTCTGTGATTGCGGGACAAAAAAACACTTGTGTACTAAGCTACCATCTATCAATCAAGACCCGAAATGGAATATCTAACCTATGAAAGTCTTCAACAATGGAATAAACCAGGATCCTAATATTAAAAGGCAAAGATTTACAATTCAAGATGTAATTGATTTGTTGGCAAAATTATTTAAAACATATTCACTCTTAGACAGGAAAAGCAAATCATGTTCAAATACCTTACCACAAAAATAAAGCACTCGACACAAAAATATTATGCCAGAGGGTTAGAAAGTATTGAGTATGTTACCTGACAATAATGATCCAATACTAATACTTTAGGATTCAAGACAGTGCCATAGGACAGCTCTTTTTTTGGAATGTGTGCAGCTGTTATCTCAAAATCGTAAACAGAAGCCAACGAATTACTGACGCAGTATCTGAAATGAGCAGCAAAAAAATATAGAATGTATACCTACATTTACAATTGTAACCATAACATGTCACTGAATACATTTCACTATATGAACGTCTGACTAGAAAATCTTGGTACATTAAAAAAGATTTAAAGCATTCTGGACAGAGCACAGAACGTAGCTTAATATAATGACAACAGTCCACGTGCTTCACTGATAAAATGGTGATTGAAGTACGCAGTAGACACAAGCAGCTGCAGATGTTGGTTTACAAAAAAAAGTGCTGGAGTAACTTGACAGCATCTTTGGTGAACACGGATAGGTAACATTTTGTGTTGGGACTTCTTCAGACAGATTGTGGTCAGGGTGGGGGGGGGTGGGGAAAAAATCTGGAAGAGAGATGGGGCAGGACAAAGCCTGGAGGGTGATAGGTGAATACAGATCAAGAGCTGACAACTTTACATAACGTGACAAATATACTGCATTACATGAGTGGAGTAGCACTTCTTAACTATACTTAATTTTAAATTAACATTTAGCTTTCTCAGAGAAAACACGATACTCCTGGGAATCGTGATTCATAGAAAGTGCATTTTTGCAGATACAAGCTACGCGAAGTAGACCAAAAACATTTCATATGGGGTAAGGAATGTACAGAGGTACTGACTGAAATGTGTATGTGGGACTCACTGCCATTGGCCTTATCCGCATTCCAACATGATCAATGATTTTCCTGGAAAAAAATACTTACGCATATTTCTTGGTAGTTGCTAATGCACAATGCATTATGTCATGTTCATCGTGCCACCTACACCTAGAGGGGAAGAATGCACTTTTTGTTTAGAAACTAATTTCTACCACTTCACATAGATCTAATCACAGAATATTTTATGTAACATCGCCCATAGAAAAACATAAGTTATACATTGTAGCATCTTAATGAGGTATGTTTTAAACTACATTTCTTTGTCTAACAAGTTTTAGTTATACATTCTCTTGGAATTTACGTGACTAGGAAATATACTTCTTTATTTAAATTAAATTTTCCTCCTTTACTCACTAAATTACACAGAAATATCCAATTTTGGAAAACACCTCCTATATCATTAGTTGGTCGTAGTAATGCTATAAAGATGATCTTTCTCCCACCGCTACTATACTTATTTCAAGCAATTCCGATCTACCAAAAAAGTTTTTTTTTTTAATTGATTCAATTGTTACTAATAGAATAAATAAAAGACATCTATGTAAGTCTAAAACTAATGGAGGAATTGCCTTACCTAACTTCTTATTTTATTATTGGGCGGTTAATATTAAAAATATAACCTGCTGGTTGGATGATTCTGATCAACAACCGGATTGGTTAAAGATGGAGAAAGAGGATTGTTTACCATTTGATATTGTTGCGATCCTCTTAGCTCCAATAAATTTAAATAAAAAAACATATGGAGGTAATCTCATTATACACAGTGTTATCCGTACCTGGAAACAATTACATCTTACGTTAAAATTGAGTAAATTATCTGTTTTCCTTCCTATAGCGAATAACCCTTCTTTTAAACTGTCTGTCTTAGATAGAGGATTTGCTCAATGGAAAAGTTATGGAATTAAAAGGGTGGGAGATCTTTATCATAAGGGAACTTTTCTTTCTTTTCAGGATTTACAGCAGAAGTACGGATTACATGTTAATAATTATTTTAGATATTTACAACTTAGAGATTATGTAAAATTACACATGCAAGAATATAAGTTTAGTCCAGAAACACCTGAATCGACATTATAATTCAAATAAATTAATATCGTTTATTTATAATACTCTCCTAGACACTGACATTCCGTCATCAGAATCTTATAGACGAGCATGGGAGGACGAATTGAATCAACTCATAATGCAAGATATATGGGATGAAAGTTTACAACATATACACCAATGTTCATTAAATACTAGACATTCCTTAATACAATTTAAAATAATACATAGATTACATTATTCGAAGACGAAATTAAATAGGATTTTTCCTAGTATCTCTCCTATTTGTGATAAATGTCAATTTCAAGAAGCTAATTTAACTCATATTTTCATAAATTGTATAAAAATGCAAAACTTCTGGTTGGAGATTTTTAAAATAGTTTCTAAAGTTATTAACAAGCAATTGGATATGGATCCAAAATTAATTATATTAGGATTATCAGAACATACTACAAACTTTACAACAAGTCAGGTACATTTTCTTGATTACAGTCTAATAACTGCGAAAAAATGAATACTTAAATTTTGGAAAAAAACAATAACCCCCACAATTAAAATGTGGACTACGGAAATGACAGAGACCCTGCATTTGGAAAAAATAAGATTTGCCTTAATTGACAAACCTGAGTTATTTTTTAAAATATGGTCTCCATTTATTGAATTTTTAGAAAAGTAAATGGGTTTGGCACAGGACTAAAATAAAAATTTTAAATTAAAAGTTGTACTTGAGTTAGGGGTTGGATGTACAACTGTGGTTATTGTCTCCCGGATCTACTCCCTTTAATTTTTATAGTTATATCTTTTTTTTAATCCTCTTATTCTCTCTTCCCAATAGTTTATAGTTTTTTTGTTTTTTTTTGTGTTTTTTTTCCCTCCTTTCTTCTTTATTTTTTTATTTTCTCTCTTTAAAAATTTAAAAATTGAAGCTATGTAAGAACTTTGTAACAAATGTGTCTTTTATTTCTATTTATACATATGCTTTTCAAAAATTAATTTAAAAAAAATAATTAAAAAATTCTCCTTTTCATTGATTGTGGCAAAACATTACAATAAATTATAAAAGCTGAGAACTACCAAATGAACAAAGGATCTGTTTAGAATGCGTAATCTTTACAAGAAATAAAACTGATGCAGAGAGGAAAAATAATTTGGTGATTTCATTTTGATGAGATCACATAAATTCTACTTACGCACTACCGTTCAGTTACTGTGCAGCAGTATTGTGACTGTTCATGCTGAACTCAGAGACTTGAGCTAAAGATAAATCTGACCTTGGAGATCCAATGAGCTTTCATGGAAGAACAGCCAGTTTGTGTGTGGTCTGCCCTGCATGACACCAACCCATACAAATATTTGACTCCCCACTGCCTGCTGAAATGCCGAGCTAAAGATAATTTGAAACACCCAATGCCTGGATGATTTTAAAAAAAAAATAGATGCAAGAGAATTGAATAGTGCATATCTTCTGGTTGGAATTAGTTTAGTTTAGAGATAGTGCGGAAACAGGCCCTTCGGTCCACCGAGTCCACACCGACCCAGCAATCCCCGCACACTAACACTATCCTACACATAGTAGGGACAATTTACACTTACATCAGGCCAATTAACCTACATACCTGTACGTCTTTGGAGAGTGGGAGGAAACCGAAGATTTCGGAGAAAACCCATATCGTCACGGGGAGAACGTACAAACTCTGTACAGACAGCACCAGTGGTCGGGGTCGAACGGGATCCCTGCAAGTGGGATTGGGATTTGTAATAAACCCCGCAAAGGCTGAAAGCAAAGGCAGCAACTCTACCGCTATGCCACCATGTCGCCCGGAAAGAAAAGATGTTTCAGCCTTTGCTGGGGTTTTGCAAATGCTGCAGATAGCACTGGGATAATAAAGGCCATTGAAGGTATCCACTTTACAGAAGGTGCTAATCTAGCAACATGTTTACCAAAGATAGACATAAAATGCTGGAGTAACTCAGCGGGTCAGGCAGCATCCCTGGAGAAGGAATGGATGATGTTTCGGGTCGAGACCCATCCGACAGTCAGGGGAGACGGAGACTAGAGATATGGAAGGATAAGGTACGGAAATGACAGATCAAAGAAGACAATTGTCAAGGAAATGTAGAATCGCTCGTTATTAGCTGAGGGGAAGGTGACAACCATGCATACAACCAGTAAAATTAATCAGGAGGACAGTGAAACAAGTCGAACTAGGATGGGGGAAGAGACAAAGAGAGAGGAATAGCAAGGGTTACTTGAAGTTAGAGAAAGCAATATTCATACCACTGAGTTGTAAGCAGCCCAAGCAAAATATGAGGTGCTGTTCCTCCAATTTGCATTGGGCCTCACTTTGACAGTGGAGGAGGCCCAGAACAGAATGGTCAGTATGGGAATGGGAGCAGGAGTGTTTTGCTACCGGGAGATCGCATAGGCCTAGGCGGACTGAGCAAAGGTGTTCAGCGAAACGATCGCCTAGCCTGAACCCATCTGCTCAGTCCATCTCGGCCTATGCGATCTCCCGTTTGCTAAACACTAACTCCCCCGCCCATACTGACCTTTCTGTCCTGGGCCTCCTCCACTGTCAGTGAGGCCCAGCGCAAATAGGAGGAATAGCACCTCATATTTCGCTTAGGCAGCTTACAACCCAGTGGTATGAATATTGATTTCTCTAACTTCAAGTAACCCTTCCTTTCCCACTCTCTCCGTCCCTCCCACACCCAAGATCTCCGACTAGCTTCACTGTCCTCCTGATTAATTTTACTGATTGCGTGCCTAATTGTCACCTTCCCCTCAGCTAACAATAAACCTTTCTACATTTCCTTGATCATTATCTGCTCTGATCTGTCCTTTGCACACCTTATCATTCCATATCTCTAGTCTCCGTCTCCCCGACTCTTAGTCTGAAGAAGGGTCTCAACCAGAAACGTCACCCATTCCTTCTCTCCAGAGATACTGCCTGTCCCGCTGAGTTACTCCAGTATTTTGATTTGATTTTCAGCGTAAAACAGCATCTGCAGTTCCTTCCTACACATATTTACCAACAATGGAGCGAAGGAGAGTTGTTGAGACAACACGTAGGTGATAGATGAAAAACAGTTAAGGGGAGGGAAAAATAATTCAGCAGATGGAACCAAGTGGGGAGGGTGGAGACAGAGGCCGGAGGGTGATAGATGGAACCAGGCAGGGGAGGGTGATTGGTAAATTGAATGTTAGAAGGGATGGGAAAGGTGAACCAAGAGAGAAGAAACCAAAATGGATAAGTATTAAGGTGATAGGCACATGGAACAAGGGGTGGGAGGGTGAAGAGTCTAGGTAACAAGGGGGAGAATGGAAAAGGTGAGCAGAAGGTGAAGGATCCCAGAGTGAGAAAGGGACACAGAGAGCGGAGTTACCCAAAATTAGAACATCCAGCATTCTAACCATTGGTGATATTCACTCACCATTCAGTTCCTCAATTGGAATGATGGTGGGTGAATAACCAGCCACCATAAAAGATAAAGGAAGTGTGTTTTCTATATCAGTCACATACAATAATACACCTGCATTAGAGCTACCATGCTCTATGGAGTTACTATGGGCCCAATTAATTTCAAGAGTGCTGTATTGTCCTATGCCTTGAAACAGAACAATTAAATTCATACTTGCAGTAGCACAACAGAAATGTACACGTAGTACTTTCTGAAACATTAGGAAGTACAGATAACTTTTCTTAAACACAAGACTCTGAAAATTGGTATTTCCTCATCATCTTGAAAGATGAGTTTGAGCATCTATAAGGTCTTGTATTCAGACCTTCCTGATAACCCGCATTGTCAAATTCTTCGTGAAGCATCGATGTGGGCCTGTTATCTTTGGCAGACTACAATGTGAACAACCATTACTTAACTTGGACTGACAAGGAAACCGTGGCAGGTGTACATGTTAAACCCACTCTGCATACACGGTTCATAACTGTACATAGGCAGAGGACTGCAATTTAATCCCAATGGTACACGAGTCTTCATTTTATAAACAGACGTTGAAATCTTAAACGTACTTAGTTGGAACTCCACCATGCATTAGTACATCAACTTCAAGTACTGTTTTTCCAATTTTGGGAAAAAAATGTGGTCAATAATAAATAAACAATCTCATTTAATTCCAATAATACATTATCCTTTAACATAGTTAGATCCACAAATGTTGCAAGGGTTATAACTTGTCTTCCTTATGAAGTGAATGAGATATTGAAGGGCAATTAGCAAGTGCCACATTAAATGCAATCTGGTGCAATTAAATGCCTACAACGAGAACAAAAGGACTCATAAATTTCTGCCCATCATCTGGGGAATTAGATCTGGTACTATACGTTTGACCCAGTTAAGTACAAAAGCAATAAGGTTATAAGGTCATAAGTGATAGGAGTAAAATTAGGCCATTCGACCCATCAAGTCTACTCCGCCATTCAATCATGGCTGATCTATCCCTCCCTCCTAACCTGTAACAACCCGTATGCCTAACAATTCTGACAAGTGCGAGCAAGTGGGGTTAACTTTGTTCATGTGGTGGGTGTGCAAAGTCCAGCAACTCGGCCGTACATGGTCGCTGATCATTCCTTTGATCTTCACAAAGCATCCTGCTGTTCCATTGCTGGCCTGGGATCTAATCTCCACCTGACCAGTGCCTGATGTTCTAACTAGCAGCCTGCACAAACTCTCAGCAGCACAATAATCACACAATTTGCAACATCCATATTTTTAATGGCCATACCTAGTATCCGTGGCATAATCCCAAAGCATTACATCCAGCATTCTTCCAACACAATCCTTTGAAGGCTTTTCTTTTAACTTGTGCTCATGAAGTTTCACTACGAGTTCTTCTAGTTCAAAAATCTTCACTGGAAGGCTGCTGCCACCTGTTGTAAAAATAAATAAAGAACATAAGCCAGAGCCAAATTATTTTTATGGGAAACAATCATATACTGGGAGTGGCTGTGAATCATAAAGACAGACTAGAGACACGGGTGTCTTCCTCAATACTACAAGAATGACAGGGAATAAACTCCCAGTCTCCCTAGTCCCACAGGCTGGGATCTCATTCTTTGCACCACTGCTTCAACCACATTTGCAATACAATACAATATATCTTTATTGTCATTGTACAAGAACAATGAGATTAAGAATGCCACTTCCATATCGATGCTATAAAATAAATAAAACATGGCGAAAACAAAAAAAAGGGGAGAAAAAAAAAGAAACAAGGTAAAGTGCAAATAGGTTCATGCAGGATCAATTGTGCCAGATGAACTAGGGGCAGAGACAGATCATGGGGGGCACTCAGCAGGTCCGATTCAGAGCAGCTATAGCTCTAGGAATAAAGCTGTTTCTTAGTCTGGAGGTGCGGGCGCAGAAGGCCTTGTAACGTCTGCCAGATGGAAGTAGCTCAAACAGACGGTGGCATGGGTGTGTGGAGTCCTTGTAGATGCTGGTGGCTTTCCTGAGGCAGCGTGCGTTGTAGATGTCCTCCAGGGCTAGTAGCTGTGTCCCAATGATCCTCTGCGCTGTGCAGACGACCCGCTGAAGAGCTCTCCTATCTGCTGCTGTGGAGCTGAGATACCACACAGAGATGGCGTATGTTAGTATGCTCTCTGTGGTGCATCGGTAGAAGGTCATCAGCAACTGTTGGGGCAGGCCAGCCTTTTTCAGCATCCTCAGGAAAAACAGCCATTGCTGTGCTTTCTTGACCAGCGCAGCGGTGTTAGTGGACCATGTGAGGTCCTCTGAAATGTGTGTGCCCAGAAACCTGAAGCTGGACACTCTCACCACTCTGACCCCATTGATGAAGACTGGAGCATATTCCTCATTCTGTGGCCTTCTAAAGTTGATGATTAGCTCCTTGGTCTTAGCTCTGTTTAGGGACGGGTTGTTCTCAGAGCACCAGCTCGCCAGGTTCTGCACCTCCGCTCTGTAGGCTGATTCATCGCCGTTGGAGATCAGCCTGATCACCGCTGTGTCATCTGCAAATTGGATGATGGTGTTGGTAGCGAATGCAGGAACACAGTCGTGTGTGAAGAGGGAGTAGAGGATGGGGCTCAATACACAACCCTGTAGTGAGCCAGTACTCAGAGTGGTAGTGGAGGACAGGTGGAGGCCCAGTCTCACTACCTGAGGGCGCTCCGACAGGAAATTCAGGATCCAATTGCATAGTGACGAGCTGAGGCCTAGCTGGTGGAGTTTGGAGGTGAGCTTGGTGGGGATGATAGTGTTGAAGGCAGAGCTATAGTTTATGTAAAAGCATCCTCACGTATGTGCCCTGTCTCTCCAGGTGAGTCAGGACGGTATGAAGAGCCAGAGAGATGGCGTCCTCTGTGAATCTATTAGCTCTGTAAGTGAACTGATAGAGTCCAGTGTGGCAGGGATGATGGCTTTGATGTGGGACCAACCTTTCAAAGCACTTCATTACTATTGGTGTGAGGGCAACTGGACGGTAGTCGTTCAGATTGCTGATGGTTGCTTTTTTCGGCACCGGCACTATGGTGACTGACTTCAGGCACTTTGTTTCAGAACAACCCTCGCATACCTCTGGCACAGGCAGCCTGTCTCATCCCTTTCTTCTTTTGTTGTTTTTAGTCTGTTTTATTTGAATCAATTTTGTATTATGTGGGGGGTGGTGGAAACCTTTTTTTATCTCTTCCCTCGACGGAGATGCGACTTTTTCCGTATCGTATCTCTGTCCAACTAACATCGTGGAGCTGGCGGTCCCTTTGTTAGGGTTCGACTTCGGGAGCTCTAAATGCAAGAGCTTCGACTGCCCCGATCGCGGGAGCTTCGATCGCCCCATTGCGGGAGCTTCGATCACCCCGACTGCAGGAGAATAGGAAAGAAGGTATGTTATTTGCCTTCCGTCACTGTGGAGAATGTGAAGTCACCAAAAAACGAGATGGACATGCTGCCTGTGCACTCACGGCACTCCCTCCTAGTCTTGGAGGGAGTGCCGCGAGTGCAGTGATCTTGGTGTTTTGCAGGGACATGGCTCCATGAGGACATCCCGGAGTCTGGTGCGAGTGTGGACGGCTTTCTGATTGTTCGGGCAGACAGGGACCGCAGAGAGAGTGACAGCGGTCGGTACGACTCTGGTCACATCACGGAGAAGAAGCGTGTGTGTGGCCCGGACATTGAACTGATGACAGTTCTGACCTGCTGAGTTACTCCAGCATTTTGTGAATAAATCGATTTGTACCAGCATCTGCAGTTATTTTCTTATACGACTTGTTGCTCCACTGCGATTTCTCTTCGAGGTATGTCCACTTTGAAGAAGTTCTCCTCCTCTCTTCGACGAGAGTTTAGCAACATGCTCTCTCGCTGCTCCCCCTGTGATCTTCCTGTCTCCACCTATATCCTTCCTTTGTCCCGCCCCCCTGACATCAGTCTGAAGAAGGGTCTCGACCCGAAACGTCACCCATTCCTTCTCTCCCGAGATGCTGCCTGACCTGCTGAGTTACTCCAGCATTTTGTGAATAAATCGAATTGAACTGATGGCTGTGGGTCTCCGCTTATGCTGTGTGCCCTGGGGATTATCACACGCTGTTGTGGTGGTTGTTTATGTTTAATCTTCATGTAGTTTTGTATCTTGGTGCTTTTTTGTATGACTGTATGGAAAATCAAATTTCACTGTGCCTGTACAAAGGACCATTGAACCATTAATTCCTCTTTTAACTTGTCATTCAATTTTAATTCCACAGGACTCTGAATACTTTTATCCCCCTACCCACCCCCCCCCCCCCCCCCCACCCCACCTAAAGCAAAACAACACTGTACCACCTTTGCTTGCCTTCCAGTTTAGTAGTTAGTTAAGCATAAAAATTTAAAGCAGATATTTTTTTCCCCCATTAAGTATTGAATTTGCGAGGTCATGTTGCAGTTGTACAAGATGTTGGTGAGGCTGCATTTAGAGTATTGTGTTCAGTTCTGGGCACCATGCTATAGGAAAGATATTGTCAAGCTGGAAAGGGTACAGAGAAGATTTACAAGGGTGTTGCTAAGACTAGAGGTTCTGAGCAATAGGAAAAGGTTGAGTAGGTTGGGATTCTATTCCTTGGAGCGCAGGAGGATGAGGGTTGATCTTACAGAGGTGTATATGATCATGAGAGGAATAGATCAGGTAGATGCACAGAGTCTCTTGCCCAGAGTAGGTGTATCGAGGACCAGAGGACATAGGTTTAAAGTGAAGGGGAAAAGATTTCATAGTAATCTGAGGGGTAACTTTTTCACAGAAAGGGTGGTGAGTGTATGGAACGAGCTGCCAGGGGAAGTAGTTGAGGCAGGGAGTATTGCAACATTTAAGAAAGTTAGACAGGTACATGGATAGGACAGGTTTGGACGGATATGGACCAAACGTGGGCAAAGTGGCGCAGTGGTAGAGTTGCTGCCTTACAGCAAACGCAATGCCGGAGACCCGGGTTCGATCCTGACTACAGGTGCTGTCTTTACGGAGTTTGTACATTCACCCCGTGACCTGCATGGGTTTTCTCCGAGATCTTCGATTTCCTCCCACAGTCCAAAGACGTACAGGTATGTAGGTTAATTGGCTTGGTAAATGTAAAAATTGTTCCTAGTGGGTATAGATAGGTTAATGTGCGAGAATCGCTGGTCGGCGCGGACTCAGTGGGCCGAAAGGGCCTCTTTCCGCGCTATATCACTATGACAACCCAAAATTTGTTCCCTTTTGTTTTCAAAGGAAGAACAGGAAACATGTTTAAAAGTCAGTGTTAATGCCACAATTCCAGTTGTACGTTTCATGACATCAGTGTAACAGGAAGGTACACGTCATATATCAGATCACTCGCAAAATGCATTTATATTTTTGTACTCCACTGTCATTGCATGAACGCTGGGGACATTTTTAGATTTTGGTAATATCAACAGTAACGATGTGCAAGCAAGATTTCTTGCAAGGTTTAAAGTTCAGAAATAGATTAGCACACATTGAGAATAACATTGGTCACCAAAATGCTCGCTCAAACATCGAACCGCAAAAGAAACCTTGGAATGACACAAACGAGAGCACAATATGTAATACTAACATCACCTTTTTGAACGAATATATTGCAAGTACCTGAATGCAAAGCATCTGAATTCAGTAATATTTACCCCAACTACAACCCAGTTGACTTGGGAACAGGTCTGCCTCAGACCGCAAGACATTACAGAGTTGTGGATGTAGCCCAGTCCATCACATTGCACCAGACTCCCCACCACTGACTCCATTTTTGCTTCACTCTGCCATGGAAAAGGAGCCAACATAATCAAAGCTTTGCACCACCCCTGTCATTCCTCCTTTTCCCTGCTCCCGTCCGGCAGGAGGTATAGAATCCTGAAAGAGTGTACCACCAGGCTCAGGAACAGCTTCTTCCTTTCCATTATCAAGCTTCTCAACAGTCCTTCCATTTGCTTGGGTACTGTTCGATTTACCTTTACGCCATCGAGGACATTGAACTTTGTGTTGCAATGCTGAGAACTATATTCTGCACTCTATCTTACCTTTTGCTGTATCTATTGTACCTGAGTTTGGACTGTTTGAGTTTAACCAGTCCAGGCATCAGTTTACTCTGAAGATAGACACAAAAAGCTGGAGTAACTCAGCGGGACAGTTGGCATTTCTGGAGAGAAGGAATGGGTGATGTTTCGGGCCGAGACCATTCTTCAGACTGGTTAGGGATAAGGGAAACGAGAGATGTAGACAGTGAAGTGGAGAGATAAAGAACAATGAATGAAAGATATGCAAAAAAGTAATGATGATAAAGAAAACAGGCTATTGGAAGCTGTTTGTAGGGTGGAAACGAGAAGCTAGTGCGACTTGGGGGTAGCCTCACTCCTCCAATTACTCTGGTATATCAGATCTGTTTGGATAGCATGCAAAACAAAGCATTTCACTGTATACTGTACACGTGACAATAATAAACCTAAACCTAATTTTAAATGCATACTGCTCCAATATTCAATTCCCAGGAAATTATCACTAACAATTATATAGAAATACCTTTCCAATAAAATTCTGAATTAAACAGCTGAAATTAGATCCAAATCAAAATTATAAGTAGAGTAGCAGCAATCCTTACATCTCAGGTAAATCCTACTACACGTCAAATGTGTACCTACCTGCCTTACAGGCTAACCAGTTCAGGCACCAGCTTACTCTGAAGCACTCGGCCAACTATAATAGAAAAAGAACCACTTTCAGTTTAAGATTTAAGGAATGCGCAGGCATATTCAGACATGAAGTCTTTCCCCGAACCAGCCAAATCAACACAAAGACACAGAAATAAAATTAATTGATCAACAATCTTATGTTCAACTAAATCGAGACAGTGTGACAACTGGCTAGTCCACTGAATATATTATAGTCCAAAATAAAATTAGGAGTAATGATCAAAGAATCAGACAAAGTAAATAAAAGACAAATGTAATCAAAAAAGGTAGTGCTGGAGTAACTCAGTGGGTCAAGCAACGTGTAGAACATGGATAGGTGACGTTTTGTGCCAGGACTCTTCTTCAGACTGATTGTGCATGGGAAATGTGAAGGAAAGAACTGCAGATGCTGGTTTAAATCGAAGGTAAACATAAAATGCTGGAGTAACTCAGCGGGACAAGCAGCATCTCTGGAGAGAATGAATGGGTGACTTTTCAGTTCGAGACCCTTCTTCAGTTGGGGGAGGAAAAGGATAATGTTGGAAGAGAGGATGGGCAGGTCAAAGCCTGGTGAGTGCTAGGTGGATGCACACAAGGGGAATTTCAATAGGCAGATGGTTGGACAAAGGTCAGATGTGCAAAGACAAAAAGAGGTGAGAAAAGGATAGGTGTGAATTGTGTAGCCAGAGGAAGGAATGTAGATGGAGGGGAGAAATTGATGTCAATCCAGATGGGGTACGGGGGGGGGGGGGGGGGGGAAGAGAGGAAAAAATATGTATTAAAATATTAAAAAAGCAGGGGGTTGTTTGTAGGTTAGTTACCCAATACTCCATGTTCATACTGATGGGTTGTAAAGTGGAATAAGAGTTGCTGTTCCTCCAGTTTGCATGTGGCCTCACACTGGCAATGGAGGCGGCCCAGTATTTAATCAGTTATTCTGACAAATTCCTCAGTAAAGATTATGTTGATGGTAAAATAAATTTCACTAAAGAAAAGCTTTGCATTTATGCAACATGCATGTCCTATAAACACAAGTCTTACCTTGTTTGCATGCAAATGAAATGCAATCAATAACTGATTTATGTAGCAAATAATTGTGCAGCACACAGATACTTCCTGCCTTCTTTTTCTTGATCCTATCTCAAGGAGGAATGTGATGCTGCTGACTAGTGTATGTTGATACGAGTCTCTTGGGATTAAGGAAACTGGAAGCCTCGAGCTAGATAAGCAGCTTCATTTATACTGCAGCACTAACAAAGTGCAGTACAGCAAGCACTGGAGTGGGAATGTTCAAAATCTGCTCAACACAATACAATATATCTTTATTGTTATTGAACCCAGGGGTACAACGAGATTGGGAATGCGCCTCCCATACGATGCAATAATTTAATTAATTTAGACAACAACAACCCAACGAAACAATTGTAACAGTTATAGACAGAATAAAGTGCAAGTAAAGTAGATCTGTGCCGGATCACTGTGCGTTGTGACCATCCTGTTCAGCAGGACCGGTTCATAGCAGCTATGGCCCTGGGGATGAAGCTGTTCCTGAGTCTGGAGGTGCGGGCGTAGAAGGCCTTGTATCGTCTGCCCGATGGAAGGAGTTCGAACAGACTGTTGCAGGGGTGTGAAGAGTCTTTGTGGATGCTGGTGGCTTTTCTGAGGCTTTTCTGAGGCATCGTGTGTTGTAGATGCCCTCCAAGTCTGGTAGCTGTGTTCCGATGGTCCTCTGAGCTCTATGGACTACCCGCTGAAGAGCTTTCCTTTCTGCCTCTGTGCAGCTGAGGTACCACACAGGGATGCCATGCATTAGGATGCTCTCTATGGTGCAGCGGTAGAAGGTCAGCAACTGTTGGGGTAGACCAGATTTTTTCAGTGTTCTTAGGTAGAACAGTCTTTGCTGTGCCTTCTTGACCAGCGCAGCAGTGTTATTGGACCATGTAAGGTCCTCCGAAATGTGAGTGCCCAGAAACTTGAAGCTAGACACTCTCTCCACACTGTCCCCGTTGATAGAGATCGGGGCATATTCCCCGTTATGTGACCTACGGAAGTTGATGATCAGCTTCTTGGTGGTATTTAGGGACAGGTTGTTATCCGAGCACCAGTCCGCCAGGTTCTGCACCTCCGCTCTGTATTTTGTTTCATCACCGTTGGTGATAAGCCCGATCACCGTTGGTGACAATGGTGTTGGTGTCGAATGCAGGAACACAGTCAACCTTAAAGAACCCTCTGTGTATATACAGTGTTTGGCAATAACTGCACACGGTTAAATTTCACATATTTCTCCCAAAACTAAGAAATCATTCTTGCAGGGTGCACCTCTCGGCCAGACCTGACACAACGGAACTTCTTGAAGAAAAACCCGATTTAGAGTTGTTAACGGAAAACCACTAATTTCTAGTCATCTTACCTGGAAATGGTTCAAATGTGAATATTCCTGACAGATGTAGCATGACCAACAACAATTAATTAACCAATACACTGCATCAACAATGTCTAGTGCATTACATTTTCAGTGTACAAAATATCAAATGGTGCAGGTTTATCTGAAGACTTAGATGCTTTTTCCTTGTTTAACAAGTGATATATTTCAGGGCATGCAGAGTATGATGGCCACTGAACAGCTGGCTTTCCATACAAACACAAATACAAGGTTTACTGATTCACTTTGACAAACAAATTTAGTCTATCAAATCCTTCCCTGCCAATTTTAAAAGACATTTGGACAGGTACAGGGATCGGAAAGGTTTAGAGGGAAATGTGTCAAATGTGGGTAGGTGGGACTAGTGTAGTTTATAATCAGCACAAGCAAGTTGGATCAGAGGACGTGTTTCCGTGCTGCATGACAACAAAAAACTTACTGAATAGTGAAAAGCCTGGATAGTGAATGTGGAGAGGATGTTTCCATAAGTAGGAGAGTCTCAGACCAGAGCCCATAGCCTCAGGATAAAAGGACGTATCTTTAGAAAGGAGCTGGAGGGGTCATTAGTCCAAGGATGGTGAATCTGTGGAATTCATTGCCACAGATGGCTGTAAAGGCAAAATCAATGGATATTTTTAAGATGGAGATTGACAGATTCTTGATTTGTTTGGGTGTCATGGGTTATGGGGAGAAGGTAGGAAAATGGGGTTGACAGGGAAAGGTAGATCAGCAGTGATTGAATGGCGGTATAGACTTGAAGGGCCCAATGGCTAATTCTGCTCCTAGAACTTTTGAAAAGTTGGATATCAACTCTTCCCCTTTCCATATGCGAAGTTTCTAAAAGATAACAATGGCATTTCTCCGTTAGGATTATATCAATATTACCTTACAATAAACTGGAAGGAAGCAGTTGCTTCTTCCTGGATTCAGAAAAGCGATGAATTGCTGAAAGATCTCTCTGTAATTGGAACTGGCGTGTTCAAAGTTTGAAAGTGGAATTTTATGAGTGCTGTCACCTAGAAAAAAAATGCCTCTTTAATCACATCAACTTTATTTTACTTAAATATAATCACTTAGAATAAAGTTGTAATGGCAAATGCTGGGAGAAAGGCACAACGAAAAGAAGAAAGGAAAGCTTGGGGATAAAGGATCTTTGGCAATGCGGAAGATGAGGTCGGGCTATCCCCAAAATCCACTGAAGATCCATCACCTTTCCTGCAGCTGGCAAGTTTAAAATAATTATGATTTCTCCTGTTTATCTGACCAATACTGAGCACCACAGAATATTTCTAGACATCTGGTGGAATAGATTTGTAAATCAGTCATTTTTAATCATTTTCTTTGCAAATGTATGTCCATGATTACAGAGGAGTAAAACAGATGTAAAAAATGGCAGTGCTCACATCAGGTGAATTTGGAACATGCATTAGGTGAGATGGAGAACACCTCAATACTTGCAATATGAATGAATGATACTTTATTATCACATGGACATGTCGGTCAGATTCTTTGTTTTGCATACACAAGGTATGCAAAGAGTCGCTACATATAGGCTGCCACCAAAGTTACAAAGTATTCCATTTGGTCCCCAATGATTCCCCTTTGTTCTCGGCCTTTGAGCTTGCCAAGAGTTTACTGAGAATTCTCTCGTGCAGCACAAGTGAAGTCCCACAAGTCCCAAGCAGCATTCATTATTATAAATTCCACACGTTCGCGGGTCGATGCGTCTGTGGAGTGGATCGGTGGAGTCCCTGCAACTGCTGGGGATTGTGTGGATCAGGCACCACTGGAGAGGTGGATGAGCATTCGATCAGGTGCGGCCCGCAGCGACACAAGGCCAGGCTGACCCCAGCATCACCCACCCAGTGCCACCGCTGGGACAGCAGGCCTTGGGCCAAGACAATGCTTGATATTTTGAAAAACTTTAAACCTTGAAGGACCTAAGATGACGCCAGGTGATCTTGTACTGCCTCAGTGAAGTTGACTATTCTTACATGACAATCGTTGCACTCTTGTACTTAGGCATGATTGTACTTATGTACAGTAAGATTTTACTTGATTGTAACAAAAAACAAAGAACTTCACTGTATCGAGGTACACTTGACAATAAAGTACCTTTCAAATTCTTACCATAGCAACAATGTCAATGGATCAATCCAGCTTCCTCCAACATTAGCACAATATAACATTTTGGTTTAAGCTCCATGTACTATCAAATTGCACCCCATGTTACAAAAAATTGCCATTGCAGAATTCATATTTTGCCACTCAAATTTAAGATATGGAGTAAAATCCATTCTCACAGAACTTGTGAGAAAAAAATGAAGTAAATAAATCAACAATACTTTTTTCAACTTGCGATGCAAATGGTTTCATGATGCAGAAAATGGGGACATAGACCTCCTATATCACCGGGGTCACCAGTAACAGAACCATTTCTGGAGGAACAACAGAACCAAGCTCATCTCACCCTGTGGGTACTGAGTTAATCTTGGCCACCAACCACAGTCACCTTGCAACCAAAATAGGAGCAGGACTGCACAGGAAGAGATTAAAATTACATGCAAAGGATTTGCAGACAGTCATGATGTGAAGAAATAGTGGTGGAGCATAAAGAACAGGCAAATTGGAAAGAAGTTGAATATTTGGAAGAATTGTCTTATATGATAGCGATAGTTGCATATGGGATATGAGGAAAAAATTATCATGGTTTTGAATACTTAATTGACTTTTCCAATCAGAAACATTGATAGCTTGTCCAATGACCCTGCTGCCAGCACACTTTTGTCCCATCTCCCCCACACTCCTGCTCATCATTAACACTGATACTGTCCCCACACTATCCCACTCTCCCCATCACATTTGACTGGCCCATTTCATCCTTAAAATAGTCAAAATGTAAACAAAGGTAATCTGCAGGAGCCCTTCTGGACTACATTGCAGAACTTTTGTTACTTATCTAGGCAGAAGGTGTAGATTTTAAAATACAGATCTAATCTATTAAATTTGCAGTCATTGCAAAAGAATATGTGCCACATTGTAAAGTAACCAACTTGTTATCACCTAAGATGGCCTTCAACCTCAATATGCTTCATTGTTTTTTGGAGAACACAGCTACATTTCTCTGGCGTGTCAGGAGCTCAGCAATATGGAACTAATAAGTTGTTCCACTAAATGTACTTCATTTCTTTTGTGCTGTTCAGTATGCCCTGAAAATAACCTTTCATTTAAATCATTTTTAGTTTTGGAAATGCAAATGTCTGTATAATAAAGTAAATGCTACCAAGAAATGGAAAGGTGCTGCAGTAATTTGAACAGAGCAAAGCCGAAATCTGCTGACAGCAATGGACATTCACAAACAACTTGGGCTTTTATTTCATCATTCTGCACAGATTAAGAATCCAATTAAAAAAACCATCAAGTGTTGGAGTAACTCAGCATCTCTGGAGGACATGGAGAGGCGACTTTTCAGGTCAGGACTGAAGAGGGTCCCGACCTAAAACATCATCTATCCATGTTCACCAGAGATGCTGCCTGACCAGCCGAGTTACTGTTGCGCTTTATTATTTTGTAAACTGGCATCTGCAGTTCCTGTGTCTTCAGAATCAATATGTTTAGTCAGTCATTTAATTAAACTGGTCATGATTAAGACATTAAACAAATGGCAATTATTTCAAAAAAGGTTTTCAATAACTTACTTGAAATCTGGCAATGATATCGAAAGCCACACGGGATAGTGCCTTAGTCATAGTGAAGGGAAAGAAAAAATTTAAATATTACATGCGTTATTTTTGCAAATAATTTCAAACAATGCTGATATGTCATTATCAGAGAAAGTGAGATTAGTGCTTCAATATAAAAATCTGGCTTCTCTGGGCTCTCTTAGTTAACTATTACAATCTAGACTGACAACACAAGTCAAAAATAATTTAAAATTCTCACAAAAAAAAGTTGTTAAAATAAACATTAAGCAAAAATCAGCTCTGCCTGATTTGCCAAGTTAAAAATATTGTCAGCAATATCATTTTTATAACTTGCCAAAACTTAGATTACAGACAGACACAATTTAAACTGAATCTGAAATCTCTTCATCCCAGTAAAAAGTAATATGCCAGTTAAAACAAATGCATGGCCTTTGACACATGGGAGAGCAGGGATACTCGCTCATACCCCAGTGAAGGGTAGTCATCTCGAGAGCAGCAAACAGCAACATTATTGCATTATAAATGCATTTCTTGTGGCTTCCATGAATGAACAGTAAATTCAGTTACAGTGGAATTTTCCTTCAAATCACTCGGGTAAGATATTCTCCATGCACCATTCCTAACAAAAACAATTTTATTTTAACACTTTTTACAGCTTTCCATATCTCACTAATATTGCCGAGAGAACTTTAGGACCAAGTTACTTCTTAAACCACTGCCACTGTAAAGGTTTTAGCATACCGTTTTTAAGTGCATTTTCAAACTTGAACTTCATTTCATGTCTAAAATGAGACACAGCAAATGTTGCACGAAATAGAGATTGCATTTCAAGCTATAATACCCACAAGAATTGTTTAAGTCAGTATTGATTCTTACCACTTAATTGCCACATTCAATGTCTGACAAAATAAGTCAATTCCAAGAACATTAATGGTGTAAAACTAGTCCCAAATCTCTCCCAGCCTAACACTTCTCAACCAGCTTCACAGCGTTTACCTACAACTGTTTGGTTTATAGATGCATTAATTAGCTCTCTTTCACCCCCATCATATTTGTTTGAAGATAAGGGATTCACTCTTCAAGTCCATGAAGCGTAAACTTATGGAACAATTGAATTCAGGTTCTTTATTCCTCACCACCAAACGAGACTCTCGTTCAACAATACAGAGGGTTCCCGGATACAAAATGAATCCAGCCCTTCAACTCAGTACGTCATGGAACCATCCCGGGCCACAGCTCTCCGAACATAGAATGTCTACCCTGATCTAATAACAGCACAACTGTAGAATATACCAGATATACACAGAAGGTCAAAGAGCACATTTGGATAGAAAATTAAGACTTAACATTTCAGGTTGATGTCCTTTCATCAGGTTTTAGGCCTGTTCAGATGTTAATTTTATTTCTCCCTGCAGTTGCTGAATGAACTTGGGCATTATCTAACAATTTCTGTTATTATTTTAGATTTACAGCATCCACAGAATGTTGTTCTGCTAACCATCACCATTATCAAGGAATCAATAAGAAATAGTTTCCCCATTCCAAACTGCTGCAGAGAACATTACTCTCCCTCAGTCTATTAGTGCGAGACGGACAGCGCACTGATGCTCACCTGGATCTATGAAGCAATGAAACTCATCTATCATGCCTTTCCTCATGGAATATTTTATACAAGCCATCTCACAAGGAAGGAAGCGTTGTTCACAATTAGAGGGAAGATCGGCCAGGCTCAGGAAGCTGACAAAGTGAAAAACTTCTTCACAAACCTCTTTGGAAGAGAAAAAAATATTATCATTATCAGTGGAGAATTCTTAGACATGAAATAACTCAACAACGTTAGCTTAGTTTAAAGATACAGCATGGAAACAGACACTTTGGCCCACCGAGTCCATGCTGATGATCGATCACCCGTTCACACTAGTTCTATGTTATCTCAGTTCCTCATGCACTCTCTACACACAAGTGGCAATTTACAGAGACCAATTAACTACAAACCCACGTGTCTTTGGGGTGTGGGAGGAAAGTGGAGCACCAAAGGAAGCTCACATGCTACAGGGAGAATGTAAAAACTCCACACATACAGTACCCGAGTTCAGGATCCAACCCATGTCTCAGATGTTGCGAGGAAGCAGCTCTACTAACTGTGCCTCCCACATTTCTTCACAATAGCCAACATTCATAAATCCAAAAATGGGAAAAATATACAACCTATTTGGACTAGTGAAATCCACCAAGGACATCTCAGTAGCTGTGATTTCAAGGTGTCATTGAGGTCAGAAGTAGAAACAAGGAACTGCAGATGCTGATTTACAAATAAAGTCACAAAGTGCCAGAGTAACTCATCAGGTCAGGCAACATCCACGGAGAACATGGATGGGTGATGCTTAAGGTCAGGACCCTTCTTCAGACTGACTGTCAGGGGGAAGGAAAGCTGGAAGAGAGGAGGGACAGAACAACACCTGGCAGGTAATACATGACCACAGGTGAGGGGAGGTTTTGATAGTGGGACAAAGTGGATGGTTGAACAATTGACAGATGAAAAGACAAAAGTGAGTCAAAAGAATTGAAGAGTTGCAAATAGTGTAGCTAGAGGAAGGAATGTAAGTGGAAGGGGAGAAATAGGTGTGAGTTTAGATGGAACACAGGAAGATGGGGGGGGGGAGTGGCGTGGAAAGAAAGGAAGGGGTGGAGTTTAAATGACCTACAATTAAAGAATTTGATGTTTGTTGTAAGCTACCCGTGGAATACGAGATGCTGTTCCTCCAGTTCGCGTGTGACCTCACTCTGGCAATGAGGTCAGTTTAATTCCAATTATATCATGATCTAACATGAAAAGCTGTTAGCTCGCACCTTAACGGTTATTCATTTTGGCTAAGAATCTGTTGCCAATTTTTTGTTGTTGAGTACAATCAAGAATTATGATTGAGATAACAATGTTTAGATTCTAACAAAAATTTGAGGAATGTTGTATTGAAGTCACTCATGCCACCGAACCCTATCACGATTCATTATTAACAGTCATCCATTTTTTAGGTTACAATAATCAGTCAGTATTTTTAATTTACTATATTGCATGTATAATATAAGCTGCAACAAATTTGACTTCCAATTTTTTGCACTGTTGGGGTAAGTGTGCCATCTTTTTTAATACTATACTAAACAATTAATTTTATTGAACATCGCGAATTCAGCCATGCCATGTTTCAATTCAGAACCATGGTCTTAGTTCTTCACCCTTAGAATAGATATTCCCCCAACTTTGTTGCAAGCAAAAGATAAACACAAAAAGCTGAAGTAACTCAGCGGGACAGGTAGCATCTCTGGAGAGAAAGTTACGGTCAGGCAAACGCCTCCGCTGTCACGCTGTGAAAACGGAGAGGATGAGACGGAGTTTTTTCCCCACAGGCCATCAGGACCGTTAACTTTTATAACTCCTGGGACTAAATTTTGTCTTCTCTATATTAACTTTATTTATATGCTGTAACTGTAATTCTTTTTTGTGCACAATCCGCAGGCATTGCCACTTTCATTTCACTGCACATCGTGTATGTGTATGTGACAAATAAACTTGACTTGACTTGAGAAAGAATGGGTGACGTTTCAGGTCGAGACCCTTCTTCAGACTAGTTGTAAGCAAAACACTTTCTGATGAGTTCATTCTGCAGTGTTAGCATGACTTTAGATGATTAATTATTGATATGCTGATAAAAGTCAGCATCCTTCTCACGATTTATTTACTACCTCTAGCATTTTAATCACAGAATGCAATACAACAGCCAACTTTCTCATTCCCCTTCAGATGACTCTGCATTTTCCAGTTAGCCATTTATTAAACTTTAATATCAATTGACATAACTAGTAACCGAAAAGTTTAACAGGCAACAACTCCATCTCAGGCCCAAAAGGACCACTGAACTGATTTTTTTTTCCTTCTACACAAACCAATAAATCTTAACAAGATCCAACTCTAAAGCTTGTTCACTGTCGTTGGTTAGGTTATTTTGAAATGCTATTTCCCCCCTCCAAATGTTGACTGCAATCATTTAAGCTAATGTCTCTGTATTTGTCAGAATTAATTTAGCTGTCCTCCTCAATAAACACAATTGCATTTACCCATTTCATTGATGGAAATTACTTTCCAAAAATCAATGTCCACATCTCCTCCCTTACCTCTCCAAGAACAAGTGTCCCATGTACTGTTCCTGTTGAGATCTGCATCCACAGGAAATTAAACTCGAGATCCTTGATCTACTTCACATTATGCAACGTGACAATTGCCTTCAACTATTTAATATATCTCAGATTCAGAGTCAGTCTTGCAGCATGGAAACAGGCCTTTCGGCCCAACTTGCCCACTCTGGCCAACATGTCCCAGCTACACTAGTCGTACCAGCCTACATTTGGCCCATATCCCTCTAAACCTGTCCTATCCATGTACCTGTCTACATGTCTCTTAAATGTTGCCTATAGTACTTGCCTCAACTATCTCCTCCGGCAGCTCGTTCCATACACCTACCACCCTTTGTGTGAAAAGGTTGCCCTTCAGGTTCCTATTAAATCTTTCCCCCCCCCCCCCCCCCCTTCACCTTTAACCTATATCCTCTGGCTCTTGATTCTCCTGCTCTGGGCAAGAGGCTGTGCATCTACCCGATCTATTCCTTTCATGATTTTGTACACCTCTACAATATCACCCCTCATCCTCCTGCGCTCCAAGAAATAGAGTCCTAGCCTGCTCAACCCTCCCAGCGGCTCAGACCCTCGAATCCTAGCAAAATCCTTGTAAATCCTTGTAAATCTTCACTGCACCTGTTCCAGCTTGACATCTTTCCTATTACATAGTGCCCAAAACTGATCACAATACTCTAAATGCAAACTGCAACATGATCTCTCAACTTCTATACTCAATGCTCTGACTGATAAAGGACAATGTGCCAAAAGCCTTTTTGACCTACCCTAGATTCAACAAAATACATACCTGTACTCCTAGATCCCTCTGCTCTACAACACTCCCCAGAGCCCTACCGTTCACTGTGTGAATTCTGCCCATGTTTGTGTTCCGAAAAATGCAACACCTTATTTCTCTGTATTAAATTCATCAGCCATTCATCAGCCCACCTGTCCAACCGTTCAAGATCCTGCTGCAATTTTTGAGAACCATCTTCACTATCTACAATACCACCCACTTTTGTGTCATCTGCAAACTTGCAAACAATGCCATGAAAGTTCTCATCCAAATCATTGATGCAGGTAACAAACAGCAATGGGCCCAGCACCGAACCCCGAGGCACACCGCTAGCCACTGAGGCACTTCCACGGGATCACATCTGGAAATGTGACACAGCAACTTTACCCTGCAACTAACCCAGCATTATAAATATTATGAAAAAGAAACATAGTTGGGCAATGTAATTCAAGTCAGTTGTTTCCAGCTTAACATTGCCTATTCTTGTTCTCTAGAGATGCTGCCTGATCCACCAAGTTACTCCAGCACTGTTCTCTATGCAAGATTCCATAATCTGCAGTACCTTGTGACTTCATCAACTGAAATAAGATTATTCCAAGGAGAAACTGAAGGTTACTTCAGGAAAAAGTAGAACCAGTGCATTAAAAAATACTGTGGAAAATTCAAAAAAGTTATTTTAATGTTACCGCAGAAGCTTTAGATTCAGTGAAGTTAAAATACCTTTGTCATTAAACCAGTTGGCATGAGGATTGCTCATTTCCCTCGTAGTTAGAAAGTAGACAGGATCTTGCAACTGCAAGAAACATAACAAGTTAGGTGAAAATTGAGTATATCGCACTAAGATAGACACAAAAAGCTGGTGCAACTCAGCTGGTCAGGCAGCTTCTCTGGAGAAAAGGAATAGGTGATGTTTCAGGTTGAAACCCTTCTTCAGACCCGAAACATCACCTAATCCTTTTCTTCATAGATGCTGCCTGACCCACTGAGTTACTCCAACTTTTTGTGTCTTTCTATAGTTAAACCAGCATCTGCTGTTACGTCCTACACGACTATATCACATTACCTATCATTCATGGTTTAATTAGACATTGGCATTCATCGGAAAAATTATTTTCTCAATCTAAAAGATTTACAAGGTTCTCAACAAATGCAAAATGTGATTCTGAAAAATGAGAAAAAATAGTGCTTTCTGTTCCATTTTGTTTAACACTGTACTAGACTGTCAGAGTCATTAGACGGATATAGAGCAGGCATACTTTCCAAGGGACAAATAAAATAAACCAACCTGTTCTTTTCCTTCAGATTTGTTCAGAGTTTTATTATTTTTCTCAGCTTTCCATTGATGTGCCATCCGAATAAACCTTTCCTTCTCCACTTCACTCAGTGACTTCAATAAAGATTAAATATATCAAGCATTGTACAAAGATTGGAACCATTCACATTCTTATCTCTTTTAAAAAGAACTATCGAGAAGGTATTGATTTGATACCTTGATTGTTTATTTTGTTTGATTCTAAACATTACATCTAATTACAGAAGGGTCCTTATCTGAAACGCCACTAATTCATGTTCTTGTTCCAGAACTTTGTCTCATTTTTGTAAACCAGCATCTGCAGCTCCTGCTCCACCATAGTTTAGGACCAAAATTGTCTTTAATCGATGGGTTGTGAATCATTGCAATTCTCCAGCTCAGGTTAAGGATATTGATATTGAATGATAATAAAACCCAAGCTCCAATCAAGTGTATACATTCAAAGAAATACTATCCCAAACCTGCGTTTTTGTGCCTGCTAAATTAAACTCCGTTTTCCATTTGTAAGTTACAGGAGTGGAACAACCTTGATTATTGGAATCAGAAATATCATAATTAGCAGGGGCATGGTATATGCTGTCTTTAGTTGGAAGGAAAAACTACATTTTAAAAAAATAGACCATTGAGATTCATGCAACTTTTTCAGATCAGCAAGGGATAACTAATAAGGCTAAGGTGCTAGAGTAATGCTACGTAGAGACAAAATAAGAGTCTCACTGCAGTTTTAGCATTATACTGGCCACAAGGGCCTTGCTTCCACGCTTGAAGGATCACCAAAATGAATTGCTTTGGTTCACATCACCAGTTCCCCAAACTTTGTTGCATCTACAAGTTACATGCATTAAAAAGGTCTCGATTCTGGGACAGTAAGAGTAGATACTGCAAGATTATCTCCTCCAACACCTTAGGACCAAAAATAGCATTACTCTATGTTTTGTAAATCATTGGAATTCTCCAACTTAGGATTCATTCAAAGTTTATTTGAAATTATTAATAATCAGAGGAAAGTGGATCTGCAAGGAACCTAGAATGCAATTAAGTTCACCATGGTCTTGATCAATGCCAGGTCACGTTCAAGTGGATGCATGCTTCTCTCCCACACCTACGTCTCATATTGGTGGAGCAGAGAACATTAAGTTTGTCAATATAGACACAAAATGCTGGAGTAACTCAATGGGACAGGCAGCATCTCTGGAGAGAAGGAATCGGTGACATTTGGTCAGGACCCGAAACGTCACCCCTTCCTTCTCTCCAGAGATGCTGCCTGACCCGCTGAGTAACTCCAATATTTTGTGTCTACCTTCAGTTTGAACCAGCATCTGCAGTTCCGTCCACACATTAAGTTTGTCAACTGGCCCTCATTAAATGAAAGACCTACCTTTGTGCAACATTCCACACCACACTGCTGCAAACTGTGGAATAACCAAGCTTCGCTGCCAATGCAATGAAGTACATTTGAATTGTAATCACTCCTCGCAAGCACGATTTACAATCAAATGAGTTAGGGATGGCATCCTGCTCCCTCCCCAGCCATGTTCACCCTCCACTCCCTCCCCAGCCCTGCTCACCCTCCACTCCCTCCCCAGCCCTGTTCACCCTCCACTCCCTCCTCAGCCCTGTTCACCCTCCCCAGCCCTGCTCACTCTCCACTCCCTCCCCAGCCATGCTCACCCTCCACTCCCTCCCCAGCCATGCTCACCCTCCACTCCCTCCCCAGCCATGCTCACCCTCCACTCCCTCCCCAGCCATGCTCACCCTCCACTCCCTCCCCAGCCATGCTCACTCTCCACTCCCTCCCCAGCCCTGTTCACCCTCCACTCCCTCCCCAGCCCTGTTCACCCTCCACTCCCTCCCCAGCCCTGTTCACCCTCCACTCCCTCCCCAGCCCTGTTCACCCTCCACTCCCTCCCCAGCCCTGTTCACCCTCCCCAGCCCTGCTCACTCTCCACTCCCTCCCCAGCCATGCTCACCCTCCACTCCCTCCCCAGCCATGCTCACCCTCCACTCCCTCCCCAGCCCTGTTCACCCTCCACTCCCTCCCCAGCCCTGTTCACCCTCCACTCCCTCCCCAGCCATGCTCACCACTCCCTCCACTCCCTCCCCAGCCATGCTCACCACTCCCTCCCCAGCCCTGCTCACCCTCCACTCCCTCCCCAGCCCTGCTCACCCTCCACTCCCTCCCCAGCCCTGCTCACCCTCCACTCCCTCCCCAGCCCTGTTCACCCTCCCCAGCCCTGCTCACCCTCCACTCCCTCCCCAGCCCTGCTCACCCTCCACTCCCTCCCCAGCCCTGCTCACCCTCCACTCCCTCCCCAGCCCTGTTCACCCTCCCCAGCCCTGCTCACTCTCCACTCCCTCCCCAGCCCTGCTCACTCTCCACTCCCTCCCCAGCCATGCTCACCCTCCACTCCCTCCCCAGCCATGCTCACCCTCCACTCCCTCCCCAGCCATGCTCACTCTCCACTCCCTCCCCAGCCATGCTCTCCACTCCCTCCCCAGCCCTGTTCACTCTCCACTCCCTCCCCAGCCCTGCTCACTCTCCACTCCCTCCCCAGCCCTGTTCACCCTCCACTCCCTCCCCAGCCATGCTCACCACTCCCTCCACTCCCTCCCCAGCCATGCTCACCACTCCCTCCCCAGCCCTGCTCACCCTCCACTCCCTCCCCAGCCCTGCTCACCCTCCACTCCCTCCCCAGCCCTGCTCACCCTCCACTCCCTCCCCAGCCCTGTTCACCCTCCCCAGCCCTGCTCACTCTCCACTCCCTCCCCAGCCATGCTCACCACTCCCTCCACTCCCTCCCCAGCCATGCTCACCCTCCACTCCCTCCCCAGCCATGCTCACCCTCCACTCCCTCCCCAGCCATGCTCACTCTCCACTCCCTCCCCAGCCATGCTCTCCACTCCCTCCCCAGCCCTGTTCACTCTCCACTCCCTCCCCAGCCCTGCTCACTCTCCACTCCCTCCCCAGCCCTGTTCACCCTCCACTCCCTCCCCAGCCATGCTCACCACTCCCTCCACTCCCTCCCCAGCCATGCTCACCACTCCCTCCCCAGCCCTGCTCACCCTCCACTCCCTCCCCAGCCCTGCTCACCCTCCACTCCCTCCCCAGCCCTGTTCACCCTCCCCAGCCCTGCTCACTCTCCACTCCCTCCCCAGCCATGCTCACCACTCCCTCCACTCCCTCCCCAGCCATGCTCTCCCTCCACACCATCCCCAGCCATGCTCTCCCTCCACTCCCGCCCAAAACCGGCTCCACCCGGGCCCTCTCACCTCCCACTCGGAGCTGCAGAGCGGGGCGGCGTCCCCCAACCCCTTCACCTCGATGCCCCGCCGGCGCAGCTCGGGAATCTTCTCCTGCATGAAGAAGTAAAACGGGTTCTTCATCGGCGGCTTCTTCTGAGGCATCGCTGCGGGAACGAGCGGCGACGACGACTACACAGCCCGCACCCCGGCACGTGACCGAGCCCGCAAACCCCGGCACGTGCTCAACCGCCCCAGCACGTGGCCCTGCCTCCACTCACTGGGCGGGACTGGGCAGGAGGGCATCGCCTCAGTCCCCGGGCAGGAGGGCATCGCCTCAGTGCCCGGGCAGGAGGGCATCGCCTCAGTCCCCGGGCAGGAGGGCATCGCCTCAGTCCCCATCGCCTCAGTCCCCGGGCAGGGGGCATCGCCTCAGTGCCCGGGCAGGGGGGCATTGCCTCAATCCCTGGGCTGGGAAGGGCATCGCCTCAGTGCCCATGCAGGGGGGCATCGCCTCAGTCCCCGGGCAGGGGAGCATCACAGTCCCCGGGCAGGGGAGCATCACAGTCCCCGGGCTGGGAAGGGCATCGCCTCAGTCCCCGGGCAGGGGGGCATCGCCTCAATCCCTGGGCTGGGAAGGGCATCGCCTCAGTCCCCGGGCAGGGGAGCATCACAGTCCCCGGGCAGGGGGGCATCGCCTCAGTCCCCGGGCAGGGGGGCATCGCCTCAGTGCCCAGGCAGGGCATCGCCTCAGTCCCCGGGCAGGGGAGCATCACAGTCCCCGGGCAGGGGGGCATCGCCTCAGTCCCCGGGCAGGGGGGCATCGCCTCAGTCCCCGGGCAGGGGGGCATCGCCTCAGTCCCCGGGCAGGGGGGCATCGCCTCAGTCCCCGGGCAGGGGGGCATCGCCTCAGTCCCCGGGCAGGGCTGGGCTGGCCATCGCCTCAGTCCCCGGGCAGGGGGGCATCGCCTCAGTCCCCGGGCAGGGCTGGGCTGGGCATCGCCTCAGTCCCCAGGCGGGGCATCACCTCAGTCCCCGGGCAGGGCTGGGCTGGCCATCGCCTCAGTCCCCGGGCAGGGCTGGGCTGCTCATCGCCTCAGTCCCCGGGCAGGAGCAGCTCCTCGACGCCTTCCCATCACCTGGAGAAAAAAAAACGCACAAGAATGCAGACTCCACAATGTTTGGGACAAAGACCCATCATTTATTTATTTGCCTCTGCACTTCACAATATGAGATTTGTAATAGAAAAAATCTCATGTGGTTAAATAGTGTACATTTCAGATTTTATTAAAGGCCATTTTTTTCTCCATTTTGGTTTCACCACGTAGAAATTACAGCAGTGTTTATACATAGACCCTCCCTTTCAGGGCACCATAATGTTTGGGACACAGCAATGTCATGTAAATGAAAGTAGTCATGTGCAGGGACATAGGGATTGGCTGGGAGAGTTCGAACCCTCGGATTGGCTAGCGATGTCACGCGGTGTGCCAGCGCGGGAGGGACAAGCAGTCTAGTATTGAACTCTGTCTGATGAAGACATTTTGTTGGTTGCCTTCAGTTTTGAGTGTTGCGATTGTCACGGAGGTTTGCCCATGCAATAAACTCCGTCTGCAACACACATTCGCTTCCAGACTCGCCACATTGGTGACCCCGACGTGATCAACGACCACAAGAACATGTCGCAAAGAAGGAGCGAGCAGTGGGCAGCCGAACGCGGTCGGCGTTCACCTGCCCCCGTTCTGGGCCCACCAACCGCACCTGTGGTTCGTGCAGGCAGAGGCCCAGTTTCACCTCAGAAAAGTCTCGGAGGACCAAGATAAGTTCTACCACTTGGTAAGCGGCCTACCGCCCGAGGTGGCCGCGCGGGTGGGACGGTACCAGTCCAGCCCGCCCCAAACCGAGAAATACGAGGGGCTCAAGAAGCTCCTGCTGAGGACTTTTGGTTTTAGCCAAAACCAGCGGGCTCTGAAGCTCCTGCATTTACCGGAGCTAGGGGATCGGCTACCGTCTGTCCTGATGACCGAAATGTTAACCTTGATCGGTGAGCACCAACCTTGCATGATGTTCGAAGCGGCATTCCAGGAGAAATTGCCCCGGGACGTCAGGATAGTTTTGGCGGACGTCTCCTTCGAAGACCCGGTGGCGTTCGCGGAGAAGGCTGACGCGCTCGTAACGGAGGACTCGACGGGAGACGACTCGGTAAATTGGGTTTCAAGGCCTAGGAGCGACCGGCCGCGCGGCCAAGATGGCGGCGCATCGGCCGCCATTTTACAAAAAGCCCGCCAAGACGGAGCTGCAGCGCCCGCCATTTTGCAGCGGGCCCACGCAACAGAGCCGCACAGGCGCGGCTGGTGTTTTTTCCACAAGCGGTGGGGCGGTGAAACCCGAAATTGCAGGGCCCCGTGTAGCTTTTCGGGAAAAGCCTCGGCCGATCGAATATAGAGGCAGTCTCGATCGGCCGCAATCGCCGCCTCTACGTCACGGATCGAGGTACCGGCACCGTTTTCCTGGTCGATACGGGAGCTGTCGTTAGCATCGTGCCTCCCTACGGCTGCGAAGTTCGAGTAGGTAGAAAAGGTCCGTCCCTCATTGCGGTCAACGGCAGTCCCATCCGCACCTACGGCAAGAGGGCCATGTCCCTGTCCTTCGGGTCCGAGACCTACCATTGGGATTTCATCGTTGCCGACGTGGGCCAGGCCATCCTGGGCGCGGATTTCCTCTGGGCTTTTTCGTTTGTCGCAGACGTCCTCGGGAAGGGCCTGCAACCCTCGGCTAGCAGCGTGGAGCCTGCTACTCCTCCACCTGCCACCCGACCCTGCCCGTCGATCCGGGCCATCACCACGGCTCCCGATCAGTTCGCTGCGGTCCTCGCCGACTTCCCGGAGCTCCTCATACAACGGTTCGATGCCCCTTCCGCTAAGCACGGTGTCGTCCACTTCATCTCTACCGAGGGGCTGCCTGTATTCGCCCGGGCTCGGCGCCTGCCTCCCGACAAGCTGGCCATGGCTCGGGAGGAGTTTCTGAATTTGGAACGGCTGGGGTTTGTTCGTCCTTCAGACAGCCCGTGGGCCTCCCCCTTGCATATGGTCTCCAAAGCATCTGGGGGGTGGAGACCATGTGGGGATTACCGGCGTCTTAACGCTGCCACCACGGCTGACCGCTATCTGATCCCTCACATACAGGACTTCTCAGCCAGCCTCGAGGGCGCTACGGTGTTCTCGAAGATCGATTTGGTGCGGGGATATCATCAGATCCCCGTCCACCCACCGGACATTCCCAAGACGGCTACGATTACTCCGTTTGGTTTATTTGAGTGGTTACGCATGCCGTTCGGTCTCAAAAACGCGGCTCAGGCATTCCAACGTCTCATGGATCATGTGCGTCGCGGATTGTCTTTTGTGTTTATTTATCTCGACGACATCCTGGTTGCTAGTCGCTCAATCCCAGAGCACCTGGTTCACCTTCGCACTGTGTTCCAGAGGCTGCAGGACCACGGCCTGATCCTCCACCCGTCCAAATGCCAGTTCGGCCTGTCCTCGGTGGATTTCCTGGGTCACCGGGTCACACTGGCCGGTGCCACTCCCTTACCCGCTAAGGTGGACGCCGTCCGCTCTTTTCCCCGCCCTACCACCATCAAGGGCTTGCAGGAATTCGTGGGCATGGTGAATTTTTATCACCGGTTCGTGCCTGCGGCAGCTCGGATCATGCGCCCCCTTTTTCAATGCCTCGCGGGTAATCCCGCTGAGTTGGTCTGGTCCACAGCTGCTGAGGCGGCCTTTGATGCAGTCAAGCTGGCCCTCGCCAACGCCACCATGCTGTGCACCCCCGCTCCTCTGCCCCCACGGCCCTGACGGTGGACCTGCGGCGTAAGGTTTTTGAGGCCATTCATGGCCTGGCACACCCGTCCATTCGGGCGACCTCGGCTATGGTGGCCGCCCGATTTGTCTGGCACGGCCTGCGGAAGCAGGTGGCCGCCTGGGCCCGCGCCTGTGTCCCGTGCCAGACCTCCAAGGTCCACCACCACGTCCAGCCTCCATTCCAGAATTTCATGGTTCCGCCCGTCCGTTTTTTCCACATTCACGTGGATTTGGTTGGTCCATTGCCTTCCTCTAAGGGCTACACTCATCTCCTGACGGCGGTCGACCGTTTTACTCGTTGGTCGGAGGCTTTTCTGTTGTCGGACACCTCGACGGCCTCCTGTGCACGGGCCCTGGCGTTACATTGGGTTGCCCGTTTCGGCGTCCCGGCCATCATCACTACCGACCGGGGCGCCCAGTTCACCTCGTCCCTGTGGGTCGCGCTTGCGCAGCTGTATGGGTCTCGCTTGCAGCAGACTACCGCCTGTCATCCCCAGGCCAACGGGATGGTAGAACGCTTCCACCGACAGCTGAAGGCGTCCCTCTGTGCCCGCCTGACCGGCCCTGACTGGGCTGACCAGCTGCCTTGGGTCCTCCTTGGTATTCGCACGGCCCCTAAGTCCGATCTGGGTACTTCCTCGGCGGAACTTGTCTATGCTCGCCCCTGCGGGTGCCGGGTGACATTTTTCCTCCATCCTCCGCCCTGCCGTCTTCCGTGCCATCAGTTTTGGCTTCTCTCCGGGATCGGGTAGGTTCCCTGGCCCCAGTCCCGGCCTCCCGTCACGGGAGTACCGCAGTGCACGTACCGGCGGACTTGCATGACTGCGAGTTCGTTTTCCTCCGGCGGGATTCCCATCGCCCCCCTCTGCAGCCGGTCTACCAGGGCCCATTCCAGGTGCTGAAAAGAGGAATGGTCACCTTCACTTTGCAAGTGGGCACCCGACAGGAGCTTGTCTCTGTCTCCCGGCTTAAACCTGCCCACTTGGACCAGGACCGTCCCGTTCTGGTGGGTCAACCTCCTCGCCGGGGCCGCCCTCTGGCCGGTCCACTTGGTTTCCCAGCTGCGTCTCTTCTCCCACCGCTCGGGCCTCCGCTGCCCCTGGTCGTGTTTCCTCTGCCCCCTCCAGCTGCGCCCCCATCGCCTCCATCTGCAGGGCCCTCCCCGCCTCCTTCGTCGCCGGGGTTACCGGCCTCCCCTCTCCGTACTCGTTCAGGTCGGGCGGTCCGGGTGCCCGTTAGGTACCGTACCGAGGGTTCTGGGGGGGGGTCATGTAGGGACATAGGGATTGGCTGGGAGAGTTCAAACCCTCGGATTGGCTAGCGATGTCACGCGGTGTGCCAGCGCGGGAGGGACAAGCAGTCTAGTATTGAACTCCGTCTGATGAAGACGTTTTGTTGGTTGTCTACAGTTTTGAGTGTTGCGATTGTCACGGAGGTTTGCCCATGCAATAAACTCCGTCTGCAACACACATCCGCTTCCAGACTCGCCACACATGTTTAGTATTTTGTTGCATATCCTTTGCATGCAATGACTGCTTGAAATCTGTGATTCATGGACATCACCAGTTGCTGGGTGTCTTCTCTGGTGATGCTCTGCCAGGCCTGTATTGCAGCCATCTTTAGCTTATGCTTGTTTTGGGGGCTAGTCCCCTTCAGTTTTCTCTTCAGCATGTAAAAGGCATGCTCAATTGGGTTCAGATCGGGTGATTGACTCTAGAATTGACCATTTTTTTAGCTTTGAAAAACTCCTTTGTTGCTTTCGCAGTATGTTTGGGATCATTGGCTTGCTGTAGAATGAACTGCCGGACAATGAGTTTTGAGGCATTTGTTTGAACTTGAGGAGGTAGGATGTGTCTATACACTTCAGAATTCATTATGCAATCAACATCAGCAGTTGTATCATCAATGAAGATAAGTGACCCAGTCCCTTCAGCAGCCATACATGCCCAGACCATAACACCCCCATCACCATGTTTCAAAGATTTAGTTACATAAAAACATAGAAAGTTTAGTTTAGAGATATAGCGCAGAAACAGGCCCTTTTGGCCCACTGGGTCCACCCAGACCAGCGATTCCCGGACATTAACACTATCCTACACCCACAAGGAACAATTTTCACATTTTACCAAGCCAATTAACCTAAAAAACCTGTACATCTTTGGAGTGAGGGAGGAAACCGAAGATCTCAAGGAAACCCACGTGGTCACGGGGAGAACCTACAAACTCCGTACAGACAGCACCGGTAGTCGGGATTGAACCCGGGTCTCCGGCGCTGCATTCGCTGTAAGGCAGCAAATCTACCGCTGCGCCACCGTGCCACCCTAAATGAGGTGTTATGCTTTGGATCTTGGGCAGTTGCTTCTCTCCTCCATACTTTGCTCTTGCCATCATTCTGATATAAGTTAATCTTCATCTCATCTGTCCACAAGTTCTTTATCCAGAACTGTGGTTGCTCTTATAAGCACTTCTTGGCAAACTGTAACCTGACCATCCTATTTTTGCAGCTAATCAGTGGTTTGCATCTTGCAGTGTAGCCTCTGTATTTTTGTTCATTAAGTCTTCTGCAGACAGTGGTCATTGACATATCCTCACCTGACTCCTGAAGAGTGTTTCTGATCTGTCGGACAGGTGTTTGGGGGGTTTTCTTCATTATAGAGAGAATTCTTCAGTTATCAGCTGTGGAGCTCTTCCTTGGCTCGCCAGTCCCTTTATGATTAGTAAGCTCACCAGTGCTCTCTTTCTTCTTAATGATGTTCCAAACAGTTGACTTTGGTAAGCCTACCGTTTGGCTGATGTCTCTAACAGTTTTATTCTTGTTTCTCAGTCTCATAATAGCTTCTTTGACTTTCATTGGCACAACTTTGGCCCTCATGTTGATAAACAGCATTAAAAGCTTGCAAAGGTGATGGAAAGACTGGAGGAAGACTAGGTGCTGAGAGCTCTCTTATACCTGCATTAAGGAGGCAATTAAACACACCTGAGCAATTACAAACTGTGAAGCCATGTGTCCCAAACACTATGGTGCCCTGAAATGGGGGGGCTATGTATAAACACAGATGTAATTTCTACATGGTGAAACCAAAATGTATAAAAATACCCTTTAATAAAATCTGACAATGTGCACTTTAACCACGTGTGATTTTTGTCCATTACTCAAATTGTGGAGTACAGAGGCAAATAAATAAATGATGGGTCTTTGTCCCAAACATTATGGAGGGCATTGTACATGGATGGGAAAGGTTCAGAGGGATACGGCCCAAACGTGGGCAAAGTAGATCAGAGTAGATGGGGCATCATGGACGAGATGGGCCAAGGGACCTATTTCCGACCTTTATGACTTAAATTAGGTGTATTGGAGTGCTCGGGGAGGGGTAACATCTCTGGTGGGGGGGACATGTCATGCTCCTTTGAGGGGTACTTCATCCACCTTTGGTCCCACGTGGCACCCAGCTGTGCTCCTGTGGCTCCAAGAAGCTGTTGAGATGCAAAAGTGGCCACACCCTGGTAAACTGCTTCAGCTGGCAGGCTAAACCAAGTGAGGGTAGCCGACGGGTCTCAAACCCTCAATGAGTTCAGCCCAACATGCGTACTCTGTTCTGGCGGATTGGGCGGAGGAAATCCACTGGAAGGTTCAACGGCCAGGAAGACGGCTCAGCTGCGCACTGTGGCGTGCACAGGACTTGTCAAAGCATAAAAGAAGACATGGCCACCCACTGTAGCCAAGGGAGATTCCAGCGATAACATCTAACCGTGCCACTGGAATCCAGCTCCTGTGGCCAAGAGGGTGGGGTTGCTCGTGTGTAACATCCTCTCCACCTTAATCTCTCCCACGCACAGCTTTTTTGTGCAAGTCTAGACACAGCTATGCTATTGTCGTCTATGCCACCACCATGACTTAATTATTTGTTGCAATTTAGAGTAATTCAAAACACTGGGTTTGGTATAGTGCAGCAATGGAAACTAAGAACAAGTTAATATTTCAATATGTTAACTTATTTTTACATGAATAATTTATAGTTTGGAGTCACGCAGCACCAAAACAGCCCTTTGGCCCAACCTGTTGTATCATCAGCTCTGTCCATTGCCTATATATTAGCTCCAAAACCATGGGCTCTTGTAATTTAATCTTTTTAGAAGCACCTTTGTGTACACCTGTTGAAAGACAAAAACAATAGCATCCGCTTTTCCCCTTTATCTCTGGTTGAGACTTTCAAAAGGTGAACTTGTCAGCTGCAGATCCCTCTTTATGAAACCATGCTGACTCTGCTTCATTAGCTTATGATTCTCCAAATGTTGTTACTATTTCCATTATAAGTTATTTCTAATATCTTCCAACACTTGACGTTGAACTATTCAGCTATTCAGCTCATTGATACCTGATTTTCGGTCTCCGTTTTCAAACGGGGTGTTAAAATGCCAGCTTTCCAGTCCTCTGGGTCTTCACCAAAATCTAAAGATTCACCATCTCAATAGACTTGTCTGTTAGGAGCCTATAATGCAACCATCTGGGTTCGGAGACTAACAGCTATCTATAAATAACATGTACCTGAACACCATTAGGTCTTGGACTGATAAGTGTTAAGCAGCATTTGCATTGTCTCAAATGCCTGGTGACAACTATCCCCAGCAGGAGAGACTCTAAAGGTCCAGGTTGGAGGTTGGGTATTCTGCAGTGAATGTCTTCAAAAGTCATTGAATCAACTACTGAGCACAAATTAGGAGCTGTGTGGAATATTAGCAATTTATCAACGTAAGCCCAGCTCCAACATCACTCGTTTCGGTTTAATTTAGTTTAGAAATACAGGCCCTTTGGCCCAACGAGTCTGCACCGACCAGTGATCCCCGCACATTAACACTAGCCTATACACAAGCCTAAGACTTTAGGGGACAATTTTACACTTATACCAAGTATACTAACCCAGGCCAAATAACCTACAAACGTGTACGTCTTTGGAGTGTGGGAGGAAACCGAAGATCTTGGAGAAAACCCACGCGGTCACAAGGAGAACGTAGAAACTCCGTACAGACAGCACCCATAGTTGGGATCGAACCCGTGTCTCCGGCACTGCAAGTGCTGTAAGGCAGCAACTCTACCGCTGCGCGACCGTCCCGTTATTCGGAAACATGCAATCCATTTCATTGGCACTGCATCTACCATCTTAAAACACTCGTTTTTACCACCCTCAAATGTGGCCACCATGTATAATCTGCAAGAATGCTGTAGAGGTTTGCTAAGCTTTCAATGGTAGTTGCATTACCAACAGCCAATGTCATTTTCCATTACCAAACCCTGGGTCACTTGCCAATATTTACTTTGATTCTACTAAATGTTAATTTTCAAGTTTTCTCAATCAATTAATTTCAAAAGATCAATAGTACAAGACTAGATCAACTCTGTAAGCCTGGAGGAGCAAAATACTGCAGGTGCTGGAATCTGGAGCAAAAACACAGCTAGAGGTACTCAGCTTTGGCGGAGGCAATGAAATGATGAAGTCAGAAGTGTTTTATTGTCATAAGTACTGAAATGGAGCTTCATACTTGCAGCAGTACAACAGACGATAGACACAAAAAGCTGGAGTAACTCAGCGGGACAGGCAGCATCTCTGGAGAGAAGGAATGCATGACGTTTCGGGTTAAGACCCTTCAGACTGGTTAGGGATAAGAGAAACGAGAAATATAGACGATGATGTGGAGAGATAAAGAACAATGAATGAAAGATATGCAAAAAAGTAACGATAATAAAGGAAACAGGCTATTGTACGCTGTTTGTAGGGTGAAAATGAGAAGCTAGTGCAACTTGGGTAGGGGAGGGATAGAGAGAGAGAGGGAATGCCGGGGCTACCTGAAGTGAAAGAAATTAATATTCATACCACTGGGCTGGATGCTGCCCAAGCGAAATATGAGATGCTGTTCCTCCAATTTGCGTTTAGCCTCACTCTGACAATGGAGGAGACCGAGGACAGAAAGGTCTGTGTAGGAATGGGAAGGGGAATTAAAATGTTTAGCAACCAGGAGATCAGGTTGGTTCATGTAGGCAGAGAGCAGGTGCTCCGTAAAAAGATTGTCCAGTCTGCGTTTGGTCTCGCCGATGTATAAGAGTCCACATCTTGAACAACGGATATAGTAGATGAGGTTGGAGAAGATGCAAGTGAACCTCTGCCTAATATGAAAGGACTGACAGGATCCCTGGACAGGGTCGAGGGAGGAGGTATAGCGACAGGTCTTGCATCTTCTGCGGTTGCAGTGGAAGGTACCTGGGGATGGAGTGGTGTGGGTGGGAAGGGATGAGTTAACCAGGGAGTTGCGGAGGGAACGATCTTTGCGCAAGGCGGAAGGGGGTGGAGATGGGAAAATGTGGCTAGTGGTGGGATCCCGTTGGAGGTGGCGGAATCTTCGGAGAATTATGTGTTGTATGAGACAGCTGATGGGGTGGAAGGTAAAGACTAGGGGGACTCTGTCTCTATTGCGACTACGGGGAGGGGGAGCAAGAGCGGAGCTGCGGGGTACTGAGGAGACATGAGTGAGGGCCTCATCTATGATGGGAGAGGGGAATCCCCATTCCCTAAAAATGAGAACATCTCGGATGTCCTAGTATGGAACACCTTATCATGGGTGCAGATGCGGCGTAGAGCGAGGAATTGGGAATAGGAGATAGAGTCTTTGCTGGAAGCAGGGTGGGAAGAAGTGTAGTCATGTGGGAGTCAGTGGGTTTATAATAGACGTCAGTCAATAGTCTATTTCTTGTGATGGAGACTGTGAGATCAAGAACGGGGAGGGAGGTGTCAGAGATGGTCCAAGTAAATTTGAGTGCAGGATGAAAATTGGTGGTGAAGTTGATGAAGTCCATGAGTTCTGCCTGGGTGCAGGAGGTAGCACCGATGCAGTCATCAATGTAACAGAGAATAGAGTTTGGGGATAGGGCCAGTGTACGCCTGGAACAGTGATTGTTCAACGTACCCTATAAAGATGCAGGCATAGCTGGGGCCCATGCGGATGCCCATAGCTACGCCTTGGACTTGGAGGAAGTGGGCGGAGTCAAAGGAGAAGTTGTTGAGGGTGAGGACCAGCTCCGCTAGGCAGAGTGTTAGAAGAGGGAAATTGGATGGTTCTGCGGTCGAGGAAGTAACGGAGGGCTTTAAGGCCTTCCTGGTGGGGGATGGAGGTATAGAGTGACTGAACGTCCATGGTAAAGATGAGGGAGTGGGGGGCTCGGAAAGCGGAATCCATTAGAGATGAAGGGCATGCGAGGTATACTGGACATAGGTCGGGAGAGGTTGGACCGCGGGAATAGGATGGAGTCGAGGCACGTGGATATCATTTCCGTGGGACAGGAGCAGGCAAAAACAATGGGTCTGCCAGGGCAGTTGTGTTTGTGGATTTTGGGGAGAAGGTAAAACCAGGCTGTGCGGGGCTGGGAAACGAGGTTGGAGGCTGTGGAAGGCAGATAGCCAGAAGTGATGAAATCAGTAATGGTGTGTGAGATTAGGCCTGGTGCTCATCTCTGGGATCATGGTCCAAGGATAAGTCAGAGGAGGTGGCTTGAGAGTTGTCGCCTGGCCTCCGCGCAGTAGAGGTCAGCGCGCCAGACCACCACGGCACCTCCCTTGTCGGCGGGTTTGATTATAATGTCAGGGTTGCTGCAGAGTGAACGGAGTGCTGTACGTTCAGAGAGGGTGAGGTTAGAGTAGGTAAGGGGAGTGGAAAAGTTGAGATGGTTGATGTCACGCCGGCAGTTAGAAATAAAGAGGTCTAGAGAGGGTAGAAGGCCGCTCTGGGGTGTCCAAGAGGAGGGGGACCGGTGGAGAAGGGGCCATCACTGGGTGGTGAGGACTCCTTCACATAGAAAAAGGCACGGAGGCGACGGAAGAAAAGCTGTACATCGTGGCGGACCCGGAACTTGTTGAGGTGAGGGCGGAGGGGAACGAAGGTAAGGCCTCTGTTGAGGACCACAGATGTGATCGGTGTTTCAGGTCGTGACCCTGCAACAGGACTGAGAGTGGTGAGGGAAGTTAGTCAATATGAAGAGTTGGTTTAGGTTTATTATTGTCACATGTACCGAAGTACAGAGAAATGCTTTGTATTGCATTCTATACACTCCATACATAAATACAATCAAGTCAAACTCGAGTGCAAAGGGGAAAAGAGTGGGATAATTGTATCACATAATAGCAGATCCTTCTCTGGGAAGAGCATGCAAAGAGTTGTCACCGAAGATAGATACAAAATGTTGGAGTATCCCGCAGCTCCACTCTTGCTCCCCCTCCCCCTAGTCGCAACAGTCCCTTCGTCCTCACCTTTCACCCTATAAGCTTTTGCATACAGTACATATTGTCAATCCTCTGACAATTTCTCTACCTTCAATGGGATCCCACCACTAGCCATCCCATCACCACCCCTTTCCGCAGAGACTGTTCCCTCCACAACTCCCTGGTTAACTCATCCCTTCCCACGCAAACCAGCCCCATCCCCAGGTACACTCCCCAGCAACTGCAGGAGATGCAACACCTATCCCTGTATCCCTTCCCTCAACTCTGTCCAAGGACCTTGACAGTCCTTTCGGGTGAGGCAGATTCACTTGCACCTCATCCGCTGTTCGAGGTGGGGACTCCTATATATCGGCGTGACCACGCGCAGGCTCGGCAATCGCTTCGCTGAATACCTCTGCTCAGTCCGCCTAGGCCTACGTGATCTCCCGGTTGCTAAACACTTTAACTCCCCCTCCCATTCCCTTACTGACATTTCTGTCCTGGGCCTCATCCACTGTCAGAGTGAGGCCCAACACAAAGAGAAGGAATAGGTGATGTTCAACACAAATTGGGGGAACAGCACCCCATATTTCGCTTGGGCAGCTTACAACCCAGCGGTATGAGTATTGCTTTCTCTAACTTCAAGTAACCCTTGCTTTTCCTCTCTCTCTGTCCCTCCCCCATCCTAGTTCTCTGACTAGTTTCACTGTCCTCCTCATTAAATTTTATGCCTTGTCACATTCCCCATAGCTAATAATGAACTATTCTACATTTTCCTTTATCCTCATCCCCTTTGATCTGTGTTTTCACACCTTACCCTTCCATATCTCCATGTCTCGCTCTCCCCTGACTCTCACTCTGTAGAAGAGTCTTGACCTGAAACAATACCGATTCCTCTCCAGAGATGCTGGCTGGCCCAGTGAGTTACTCCAGTATTTTGTGTCTATCTTTGGTGTAAAGCAGCATCTGCAGTTCTTTTCTACACAAACAGTTGCCACGTTCTGGTGGCATCTTGCATGGTGAGTGGGAGGGGTGGGACAGAGGCCAGGAGGTGAAAGGTATAATCAGGTGAGATAGGGGATGATGAGTCGATGGAGTCAGGTGGAGAAAGTGAACGGAGAAGATAAGGTTTGGGTTAGAAAAAAAACTGCAGATGCTGGTTTAAAATGAAGGTAGACACAAAATGCTGGAGTAACTTAGCAGGTCAGGCAGCATCTCTGGAGAGAAGGAATGGGTGATGTTTCAGATTGAGACCCTTCTTCAGACTCACACAGGCAAGTCCTGAGAAAACAAACGTGGCTGTGGTAGCGAGTCTGGGTTAAAACGTGGTCGTAGAGTCAGAGGAAAGGCGGAATCACAGAGGGGGAGCAGTGAGAGAGGATGTTGCAGAACTCTCGTTGGAGAAAGGAGGAGAACTTCTTCAAAGTTGACATACCTTGTGGAGATTTTGCAGTGGAGCAGCAAAATGTGTAGGAAAAAGAAAGCTTTGGGTTAGAGACAAGATAGAAGGTGATTAATGGTGTGATAATATTGATCAGGAAAAATACCTCCATTCGTGGAATCGTGGAAAGCCCCTTCCGTAGAGCAATGTGCCGAGTATTTTTGCTCGATGGATTGCAGAAGCTGCCCAAGAAGTGAAAGGCTATTATAGGTCGGCAGTAATTGAATAAATATTAATTATTTCTTTGCGAATGCAATGGGGTAAATTGCCTCAGAGTTTCTTCAGCTTTGTGAAAACATGGTTTGCAGTGAAGAAACATGAGGAACTTTCCCTCTGCAACATTCCAACAGTACACAAGGATAACACAGTCATGTTTACGAACTTCACTATTAACAAAGTGGATGTGGCAGATAGGTTAAAAGACAAAGCAAAACCTATTGATTATATGCAAAATTTATTGCTGGATGCTAAACCAAACAGCTGTGATTCATGATCTGGTGACAGTTGTGAGTAAGCTCCAACGCTGAAGAGTTCTGATGAATTAGCTCTCGGGTAAAATCATCGCCAAGAGCTATAATAAATCTAATCCTGGCAAATAGAAACCTATAGAAAAATACATCCTGAGAGAACTATACAACATTATGAGAAGGATAAATATAAACTTTTTCACAGGGTGGAAATGTCAAAGGCTGGAAGGCACAGCTTTAAGGTGAGAGGGGCAAAGTTTAAAGGAGATACAGATATGTGGGGGAAATGTTTTACACATTGGTGAAGAGGATTCATTTAACTTGGCATGGTGTTCAGCACAGACATTGTGGGCTGAAGGGCCTGTTCCTGCGCTGCACTGTTCTATGTTTATTAGTCTTACTTCAGAAGAACAACGGCTCAGATTCCACGGGTAGCTTACGATCCAATGGCATGAACATTAATGCTTACAATTTCTGGTAACCAACACTCCCCTGATCCACTTAGGTTCTCTGTCCTTTCGTTCATCTTTCCTATTTTAATTCACCCATCAGCCACACACCTATCCACCTGGATTTCTTCTCTCCCCCTGGCCAACCCTTTCCTGTCCCCTGCCCGTCTGTTCCATCTGCCCATCATTCCTCTACTTATCACCTGCCGTCCTGTGTCTCTATCTTCCCTTTCCCAGCTGACTCAATCTGCTTATCATTTAAGCCCACCTCGTCTAATTATACTTATCATTTACCAGCTCCTGTCTCGCCCTTTCATCTCACTTTATCCCGGCTATCTTCCCTCCCTTCCCTCCTGATGCGGAATCATAACCTGAAACCATTCTGTTGCCTGCACGGATGCTGCTTGATCCGTTGAGTTCCTCCAGTATTTTTGCTCCAGATTTCAGTACATTTAGTTTCCAGTCGTACAATATGGATATCTTGAAATTAATTAATTGAGAACACTTAAAAATATACATTTAGTTGAATCAAAATGCATCACAAAAATTATTTATTGATCAATTTCCTTTATTTTATGAGGAAATTACAAAAGTACATGGCTAGCCTAGAAAGCATTAAAAATAAGTTTATTACAGAAGTGGAAACATCATAGTTCAAAGTATATGTGGATCTGAACCTGTTTGAAAGAAAAAAAAACAAATTGGGAAAGAGATCAGGATGGTATTCCAGGTTATGGGAGATGTCCTCATTCGTCAGAAAACGGGAGTTTCCCTCTTCCTTTATAGATGAGGCTCTCACTTGGCTCTCCTCGATATCCCGCAGCTCCGCTCTTGCTCCCCCTCTCCCCATTCGTAACAAGGACAGAGTCCCCCTTGTCCTCACCTTCCACCCCATCAGCCGTCGCATGCAGCATATAATCCTCCAACATTTTCACCACCTCCAACGGAATCCCACTACTGGTCACATCTTCCCATCTCCACCCCTTTATGCTTTCCGCAGAGACAGTTCCCTCTGCAACTCCCTGGTCAACTCGTCCCTTCCCGCCCAAACCACCCTCTCCCCAGGTACTTTCCCCTGCAACTGCAGGAGATGCAATGCCTTTACTTCCCCCCTGACTCCATCCAAGGACCCAGACAGTCTTTCTAGGTGAGGCAGAGGTTCACTTGCATCTCCTCCAATTTTATATACTGTATCCGCTGTTCCAGGTGTCAACTCCTGTACATCGGTGAGACCAAGTGCAGGCTCGGCGATCGTTTCGCTGAACACCTCCGCTCAGTCCGCCCTAACCTACCTGATCTCCTGGTTGCTCAACACTTTAACTCCCCATCCCATTCCCAATCTGACCTTTCTGTCCTGGGCCTGCTCCATTGTCAGAGTGAGGCCCAGCGCAAATTGGAGGAACCACACCTCGTATATCGCTTGGGTAGTTTATTGGGTATGAACATTGACTTCTCCATCTTCAAATAGCCCTTGCTTTCCCTTTCTCTATATCCGCTCCCCTTCCCAGTTCTCCCACCAGTCTTAGCCTCCGACTACATTCTATCTTTGTCCCACAAACATCCCCTGACATCAGTCTGAAGAAGGGTCTTGACTCGAAACGTCACTCATTCCTTCTCTCCTGAGATGCTGCCTGACCCGGTGTTACTCCAGCATTTTGTGTCTACCTAAGGATGGTGGAGAGATCAGTGGGATGGACTTTTGCTACAGTTTATACAATTAACTAGTTCAAATAATTAATGCATTTTTTTAATAAATTTACCCATGATATTATATGTTCTGGACAATTATGACAAACTTGCTGTATCTTCTGAAATGCATTGCATTAAATGCAGCGGCAGATGAAGCAATATGGACAATACATTGGAAATTAAGTGAACCACATTTACAGATAAGGATGATGAGCAGCTATTTAAGGATGAAGTCAGTATTGATTGTCAGAAGAATTGGAGCCAAGAGGTTTTACTGCTTTTGTCAATTATGAGTCAGAAAAAAGTAGCGAAAGGTCAAATGACAATTGATTGAAGGGAGAGCTGGGAGTTCCTCCAGCAGATTGTTTGTTATTCTCGATTTTTGCATCTGCAGTCTCTTTTGTGTCTCTTCATGACGAACCCAGCACAAAGCAGGTTATGTGTTTTATTATTTACTCTTAGCTCGTGCTTTGCTAACGTGACATCACGGGCCTCCACTGCTGACAAGGACAAGGGCACCAGACACGGGAATGCCACCATCTCCCAAGTTGTTCACTTGGAGCCTAAACCAATTCCAGGAACATCCTAGCCATCTACTGTTTGAGAATGTCACCAGAAGAAAAACAGTGGTTCAAGAAAGGAGGATTAGTGATGAGGAATTAATTCCTGAGGATCTTCAGCAGCATCTTGGGGTTGCAATGATCGACACCAGCCTTGACAATCTTAACATTACAAAAGTCCCTCACCATAAATGTACCCATTGAAACCCTGGTATCACTACTAACCATGATCATCTCAGAATTAGCTCTGCCACATCCCCCACCAACAATTACATGGGCATCACCACTGATTATACCAAACCAGCACATAACCATCCTGACTAGGGAAGACATGTAGATGGTAGATGAATAGGAAAAAAAACTGCAGATGCTGGTTTAAATCGAATGTAGACACAAAATGCTGGAGTAACTCAGCGGGTCAGACAGCATCTCTGGAGAGAAGGAATGGGTCCCTTTTCAGAATGGAAATATCAAGGCAAAGCTTTAAAGTGATGGGGTCAACGTTTAAATAAGTTGTGTGGGACAAGTTTTTTAAACAGAGCTCAGCGAGTGCCTGGAAAGTTCTGCTCGGGGTGGTGGTGGGGGCAGACACGATAGTGATATTGAAGAGACGTTTGGACCAGCACATGGATATACAGGGGTTGGATGCATATGATCACATGCAGCCAGAAGAGATTAGTTTAACGGCATCGTGTTCGACACAGACATGGTGGCCTGAAGAACCTGTTCCTGTACTGTTGTTCTATGTACTGTGACTACAAGAGTAAACATCCAATGTTGCTACGCTGTGGCTTGCGATTCGTCTCCTAATTCCCCAGCTACAAGGAATAGGTCAGGAACCGGATGGAATATTCGCCACTTGTGTTGTTGAATGCAATGCCAGCAACTCTCAGTATTCAGGACAAAGGATGCTACTTGTTGGCACCCAGACACAACCTTATGCATTCATTCTTTCCACCACAGTGCCTGTAGTGTGAACCATCTGTTAACTGCTGTGCATTTACTGACCCAGGCTACTTCTACAGCAAGTCCCAAACCCATGATCTCCAGCAGCAAGAGAGATGAGGGCAGCAGGTGTGTGGGAACACCACTGCCTACAGGTTCCCCTTCAAGTCATGCACCATCCTGACTTGGAAATATGTTATTGGTCATTCATTGTTGCTGAATCTAGCTCCTGAATGTCCCTATAGCGCAGCGGTAGTACCTTCATCAGAGGGACTGCAGCAGTTCACGAAGATGCCTCAACACTGCCTTCTACCCGGCAATTGGGGTTGGGCAATATATGCTGGCCTGAGCTGCAATGCCCAAATCCTGAACATGAATAAACAAAAGTTATTTTGGAAGTGTCCCAAAACATCATCTGTCCTTTCTTTCCAAAGAAGCTGCCTAACCCATTGAGTTCCTCCAGCACTTCATGTTTTGTTTATGATTGTACCGCAGTTTCACAGTGTCAGAGTCCCGGGTTTGATCCTGACCTTGGGTACCACAAAATGCTGGAGTAACTCAGCGGGACAGGCAGCATCTCTCATGGAGAGAAGGAATGGATGACGTTTCGGGTCGAGACCCTTCTTCAGACTGACCTTGGGTGCTGTCTGTGTGGATTTTGCACGTTCTCCCTGTGACCGCGTGGGTTTCCACCGAATGCTCAGGTTTCCACCCACGTCCCAAAGACGTGCGGATTTGTAGGTTAATTGGCCTCTGTAAATTGCCCCTAGTTTGAGGGAGTGGATGAGAAAGTGGGATGAGATAGGACTAGTGTGAATGGATGATCGATGGTCGGTGGACTCGGTGGGTGAGAGGGCCTGTTTCCACTGCTGTATCAATAAATCAAACAAAAGATCTTCCCTGACATCAGGTTAGGAATTGTGTGTTTTTCCTCTGATCGCTAATTTGCCCGGGCAGTTTTGTGCGTTAGATCCTCTGGATTTCAACATGTGCTCATGTCTGAAGCAAGGCTGGAACAGTCGGGAGTGCAACGTCTTTTTCAAAATCAGCACTGAATGTCGGAGGATCTAAGTGGGAGGCTGACTCAGAGAAAAATTACATATGCCTGAAGTGGTAAAAGATCAAATGACAATTGTTGGGAAGAAATAACATCTTTACTCCAAAAAAAAAGTCACCTGCAAAAGGGATGTGGAGGGGACAATCTTAATTCCATTCAAGATGGAGCTGCATAACACGTGGAGGTGGGGTGGAAGGTAATTGTATGTCTTGCAGGCTGACTGGTTGAACACACAAGGCAGAGCAGTTCTCAGAGAGTTTGATTTCAACTCCGTTCTCTTGCAGGGTAGTCAGTCTGGAATGTTAATTTTCTCTCTCCAGATTCTGCCTTGACCTGGTGAATGTTTTCACAATTATCTGTTTTTATTTCGCTCAAGCTGTCCTGGAATCCATCTAGTTGAAATGTAATGTTTGGGATCAGGACCACTGCTTCGTTTCCCTGACAAGCTTATCAATTCCACTCATGTCTCAGTGGGGCTCTGCTTCCAATAAATGTCTGAATACCGCAAGTTCATTGCATTGTTGCAGTAAAATCGTGCCATTCTGAATGTACCACACACATCCAAGCAAGCATCATTTCTTCTCCCAATGTCTTCTGCGCATTGTGCAATTGCGGGGGGGTTCTGAACGAGATTCATTAACCTCAGCTTGAAGGTGTTTTGTTAATGCAAACAGTGAGGTGGAAATTAACGGGCACCATTCATGCAGTCGAGAGTTGGTGCGTTGGCTAAACTCTCATTAGAATTCTACTGTTGTCCGCCTCATTATTATGAAATACCAAAAGATGGAGGAAGAAGTGCTGCAAAAATAAGCAAGTGGGTAAAATGATGTGTACTTTATGAGTTCAATACAGGAACGCTGACAGTTTCAACCACAATCGAGCCCAAATCAGCATCAATGAAGCCATGTGATTGGAAAAGCTCATCAGGAGGGAGGGGGGAGGGTCTGGGATACTTTTACGGCGAATTACTCCCCGCCTTAGATTTTGTTTCATGCCGACATACGAAACAACAAGACGTTATATGCGGATTAAAAGGCATAGCTGAATTTGGGAAGGACACGTTCCTTTCTGCCCGTTTGTTTCTGTCACGGGTCGGAGCAGCGTTCAGCCCTTCAGTGCTGGACGAGTAACAGGTGCCAGATAAAGCTTGGGCGATAGATACTCCAGTGCCTTGCCAGTGTTGAGAGAGACGGAGAGAGGAATTACAATGGGAAATCGGAATTTAATTCGCAGCCCAAGATTAGCCGATTTCGAGCCGTAACAAAATATTTGGGATGTAAAGGACGTTCAAAATGTGTTTCTCTGGGTTCTTGTGGTGGATGCCTGTTCTCTGCCTGGCAGGTAAGAGTTAAATTACGTTTAACTTTGTAGTAAATATATTGGTACCGTTAGTTCCCGCAAAAATAAATAAATATCGATGAATGAACATGGCTGGCCAAAGACGGGTTCACTGTGTGGCATCTTGTGGGTCCCATCACCTCCTGTTCGCGAGATTGTTTGCAATTTTCCATTTAACCCTCTCCCTACATCAAATAATAAACACCCGGCCTGTTACTTCGCCCCCCATCTTACTAATTGCCCTTTGAAACGCCTGTTGTGTGCGATCGCTCCCACTGTTCGCAGCAAAGTTTCTCATGTGCTGATGTTAGTAAGACCGTTATAGCGCCAGGAGCGAATGAAAGGTCATGTTTCAGTCACGAGATACCTCAATTATAAGCTGGTTCAAACCTTCACATTTTCAAGGCGGATCGTTAATCCGTTTTTGATTTTAAAAATCCGGTATCTCAGTGTGACATCGGTTGATTTAAACCCGTGTCAGTGAAACCCGAGACCACCGGTGAATCATTGCACTCGGCCGTCTCGCATGATGCACTGGCTCACTCACACAAGCGAACACTTTGGTCCGTTAGTTGTATCAGATGAACCTCTTTCCCCAAATAAATCCGAGAATGCTGCGCAATGTAACTCCGCACGTCTAATGTGAATTTTATTTCGGAATTGTGTGTGTTTGTGTTTGTGTCTGAGCTGAAACCTGATTTTTTTGGTGCAAGTTTTCTTTATTGTTTTGTGCTTGAACCCCCCCTTGCTTTGAGAGACCCGAAGAGGCGTTGTAGTTTGTTTTTGGTTGGACTGTTCGGTTCACAATTCGTGCTCGGGGTGTGTGTGTGTGTGTGATGCAGCACCACAACAACGCTTGGTTCAAATTCTCTGAAATGAAGATTGTTTTTCTTTTTCGAACTGACTGGAGCACGGCCCATATATTTCACCGCAGTTCCCGGAGTGCTGGATGCAAGTGCAACTAGTTGTTAAAATGGTGGTGGTACCCTCGCGAACACCTTCCCTGGTAGGGTTGTGCAGAACAATTAATGGAGGTGTTATTTCTTCCAAACTACCGACCCAACCCCACCACAGCACAGCTCACGGAAAATTAAAATATAGCTCTCCATTTGAACACCACTTTATATATATTTTTTAAAAAACAAGGTCTATTTTATGGCGCTGTCTCATAGTCAGTTTATTTTTCCACGAAAATACCAGCAGAAAAACGTGGAATTAGTTACACCGACATTTTAGGAATGTGCACCTGAGGTGATTGAAGTAAAATGTAGGGGATCGTTCTGTTTTCATATGAATTAGTGTCCAAACTTCAAATGCCATCACTGGTAATAGGTAACGTTATTATTGCCTTTCCTCTGTGATAATATTACATTACACGTGCTCCAAGATCTCAACGCAGCTTTGCAGTCTGCTGTCTGCGGTACTCATTCAATTTCTGCTTGAGATATTACTTTCCAAACAAAAGATGAACAAGTTTTCTGTTTGCAAGTTGATGGAAAGCTAATGCTTAATTTCTAATTATCTTTGTTCGGATGAGGTTGAATATTGTGGAAAGTATGTGATGAAAACATACAGCAAGAAGGGCAGTCCAAGGAATGGGAAGCAGAGGTGCATAAAATCTGAGGGCTGTGGAAAGGGTTTTCCCATGTCCCAGTGCAGAGGGTTCAAATACCACAGAGCATGGATTTAAAGTAATTCACATCGGAATAACAAAGGAAAGTTGTTGTTTTCGCAAGTTGCCTGCAATTCTGAGCAAAAGAAAGTTGAGGCAAAAAATCCCCCTCATATATAAAATGAACGAATGAATGAATACTTTATTGTCTGTGACAAGTCACAGTGAAATTCTTGTTTGCAGACCCAAGGTATGCAAATAGTCGCCACATAAAGGGCGCTGACAAAGTTACTGAGTATCCCGTGCAGGTTCTCCTTTGTCCCCCCCCCCCCCCCCTCACAGCAGTCTCCCCACGCCGTGTCCTCCTTTGTTTCTTCTCCCCTCCCCTGCCCGAAGGGCCTGTTTCCACGCTGTATCTCTAAACTAAACTATAATCCTACAACGTTTCTCAGAACAGCAACTTGCCTGCTGCAACCAGACTACGACTGAGCAATCCTCCCATAAACTAGGGTGTAGTCCCAATCTTCCAACCAACCACATCGTGGACCTTGAACATTTTCTCTGTATGTGGGCAGCGGTAGAGTAGCTGCCTTACAGCGCTTTAAGTGCTAGAGACCCGGGTTCTATCCCGACTACAGGTGCTGTCTGTACGGAGTTTGTATATTCTCCCCGTGACCTGCGTGGGTTTTCTCCGAGATCTTCAGTTTCCTCCCACATTCCAAAGACGTACAGGTATGTAGGTTAATTGGCTTAATATGAATGTAAATTTTCCCCAGTGTGTGTAGGGCAGTGTTAATGTGCGAGGATCGCTGGTCAGTGCGGACTCGGTGGGCCGAAGGGCCTGTTTCCGCGCTGTATCTCTAAACTAAACTATAATCCTACAATGTTGTAACACTATACTTTGCACAGTGGGATTTTACGTTGCACGACCTGTTGCACTTGTATGGCTTGATTGTACTCGTAGTACAATACAATACAATACAATATATCTTTATTGTCATTGTACAGAGGTACAATGAGATTGGGAATGCGCCTCCCATACGATGCAATAAATCAATTAGCTAATCAGTATTAATTTAAACAACCCAATGAAACAAATTAGAACAGTTTTAAAACAGAATAAAGTGCAAGTAGATCTGTGCCGGTTCACTGTGCGATGTGATCATCCGGCTCAGCAGGACCGGTTCATAGCAGCTATGGCCCTGGGAATGAAGCTGTTCCTGAGTCTGGAGGTGCGGACGTAGAAGGCCTTGTATCGTCTGCCCAATGGTAGAAGTTCGAACAGCAGGGGTGTGAAGAGTCTTTGTGGATGCTGGTGGCATCGTGTATTGTAGATGCCCTCCAAGGCTGGTAGCTGTGTTCCGATAGTCTTCTGAGCTTTATGGACTCTATTTGATGTGGCTGAATGACCCGCAGGGTTCCTCCAGCACTTTGTGTTTTGCTCAGGATTTAAGCATCTACACTTTCTTGTGTCACTTAGGGTTGCCTATTTTTAGGATATCATTGCATGGGACCATGTTTTGCCCAGAATCAAAGCATGACATTCAAAAGTAATTATTGCGAAGAGTGCCTTGCAATTGATAGTTTGCTGGTGAAACACTTGTTGCAGAAAATCTAGCCTTTGTACTGCTCTGATGATCAACTATTGCTTTGACCAAGCAATTTCACTGGTGACCTCCCAGATAATAAAGACAGATTTTATTTAGCCCAATGATTTGTGTACTGTGCTAGACTTTGGCTTATTTTGTGAGGAGGTGAAATGAAACTGATTTGGCTCAGGTACATGTTGTATATCGTTTTTAGGTTTTCAGTTTGTGAATAATTAGGACGTTTGCATCCCTTATAAATTGTTATTTTGAATATTCTGTTGCAAATTTATGCTTCAGTTTTACTTACCCATTTTATGCCTTTTCTTTGATTTGTCTTTGTTTTTACTTTGATTAGGCCTTCTATGTCAAATTCCAATATTAATTCAGAAATCAGAGGTGCAAATGGGACTTGGGAGTGCTGGTGCAAGATGCCCAAAAAGTTAATTTGCAAGTTGAATTGGTAGTAAGGAAAGCAAATGCAATGCTAGCATTTATGTCGAGAGGGCTACAATACAAACATCTGAGGAAGGATATACTGGCATTGGAGAGTGTCCAGAGGAGGTTTACAAGAATGATCCCAGGAATGATTGGGTTAACATACGATGAACATTTGAAGGCACTGAGCCTGTACTCGCTTGAGTTTAGAAGGATGAGGGGGGACCTCATTGAAACTTACTGAATAGTGAAATTGCTGGATAGAGTGAATGTGAAGAGGATGTTTCCACCAGTGGGAGAGTCTAGGACCAGAGGCCATTGCCTCAGAATAAAAGGACATACCTTTAGAAAGGAGATGAGAAGGAATTTCTTTAGTCAGAGGATAGTGAATCTATGGAATTCATCGCCACAGATGGTTGTGGAGGCCATCAATTGATATTGATTAGTAAGGATGTCAGGAGTTATGGGGAGAAGGTAGGAGAATGAGGTTGATAGGGAAAGATAGATCATCCATGATTGAATGGCGGAGTCGACTCAATGGGCTGAATGGCTTATTTTGCTCCTAGAATTTATGAACTTATTACACGTGTGTGCATGGCTAGTCCCTGTTTTTTTAATCTGCAATATTTTCAGCAGAACTTTTGTATGGTTCTTTCTAGTAGTAGTAACTTCTTTGCCTGTTGTCCCAGTCAAAACATTGGTTCTGTAGATTCAATTTCTGACAAATTACTTCATGCCAATTTTGGTGATGCTGTAATATTTTAATTTTGGGTGCAAAAGGAGTTTCCTGTGGCTACCAAACCATAGTTAAATAAATTATTGACCCTATTTAGTATCATTTGTGCAAAGTTGTTTCTGAAGTGAGGAATAGGAGAAACTGCCAAATGTTGAACCACCTCCATGTGCCATTTATCTTTTTGCACAGTAGCAGAATGGGGGGATTGGAAGCGTGAAAGAAAAGAAAGCTAATTAGTTCAAGCTTTCACATGTTTTGATGAGATTGTTGCATTGTTTATTTTGTTATTTCTTGAAGAGGCTGACTTTCTGTGACTCTGCTCCACTTACACAATGACTCCCTGGTATTTCATCCAAGTTCCCAGTCTTTCTGTGTGATCATTGGCAGGGACACTCGATAAACAATTCTATTAATGTGGACATCGCAGCACCAAGTGTTTTCAACCAGTCACATTTCTTCCGTCCACCGACACTACAGTCAGTAACAATCACCCAGACTCTCATGTTAAAAATAATATTTTTGATCGCCACATATTATTTAAGTACGTGTTGAATGAGTTTCTGGTAACCATATCAGTGAAATTAAATGAGGAAATCAGGAAGATGCTGTTTTAGCTGCTCTTCCACTCTCCTGAAGTCATGTTATACCAATATCACACTGTGATATTAAAACTCGTGCAATCACAAGAAGCTCCAGTACTAATATATATTTTTTATGAGGCAGACTAAGAAATGTGCAAGTCAATTTTTAATGGTGTGCCCAGTGTTAATTTTGCTCACAACCACCCGACAACCTTGGTGGTTCGTTCTTGGTCCCCAACCACCCAGAACTGACATGTTGAGTCCAATTGCTTCAGACTTAATTATTATTGGAGATTTAAATAATTTATTTTAAGAACATAAGAAAATAGAAGGAGGAGTCCCATGTCTTCAAGCCTGCCTGGCCATTCAATATAATTAGAAGGAGGAGTCTATAAATAGAAGGAGGAGTCTATAAATAGAAGGAGGAGTCCCATGTCTTCAAGCCTGCCCGGCCATTCAATATAATCATGGCTAATCTGCCCCGGGCCTCATCTGTACACTTAATTCACTAATCTTTCTTTCTAAAATGTATCTAAATTCTTTTTAACTACTTCCCATGATGAAGCCTTCCATGCCAGAGAATTCTGGAGGTTTGCCATCCCCTGTGAATGGAAGTTCCTTTGCCCTTCGGTTTTAAGCGAGTGTCCCTCTGTAACCATGTTGACTTGTTGGATATTAACTCACTAGAGGAAACATTTCAACTACTTTATTATACACTCTGCATTTCTTATGCTTCTAAATTCCAAAGTATACAGGTGTAATTTCAAGATGGGACAACTGTCTTATCACTAGGATTCGCCCAGTGAACCTTCCCCTGCAACTGCAGAAGATGCAACACCTGTCGCTATACCTCCTCCCTCGACTCTGTCCAGGGACCTCGACAGTCCTTTCAGGTTAGGCAGAGGTTCACTTGCACCTCCTCCAACCTCATCTACTATATCCGTTTTTCAAGATGTGGACTCTTATACATCGGCGAGGCCAAATGCAGACTGGGCGATCGTTTCGTGGAACACCTTCCCTCAGCCCGCCTGAACCACCCTGATCTCCCGGTTGCTGGACACTCTAATTCTCCTTTCCTATTCCTACACAGACCTTTCTATCCTGGGTCTCCTCCATTGTCAGTGTGAGGCTAAACGCAAATTGGAGGAACAGCATCTCGTATTTCACTTGGTCTTCAGGTAGCCCCAGCATTCTCTCTCTCTATCCCCCCCCCCCAACCCAAGTCACACTAGCTTCTCATTTTCACCCTACAAACAGCTTACAATGGTCTGTTTCCTTTATCATCGTTACTTTTTTGCATATCTTTCATTCATTGTTCTTTATCTTCACATCACTGTCTATATCTCTCGTTTCCCTTATCCCTAACCAGTCTGAAGAAGGGTCTCGACTCGAACCGTCACCCATTTCTTCTCTCCAGAGATGCTGCCTGTCCCACTGAGTTACTCCAGCATTTTGTGTCTATCTTCTCCATTTCTAAACTCTCTTGCACTAAAGTCAATATGTAATGTGCTTTCCAGCTAACGCTTTGTGATTCGTGCACAAGAACAAATCAATCCCTCTGTACTTCACTTAACTGCAACAGTTCTCCCTTTAGATAATAGTTTGCTCTTAGATTCCTCTTCTCAACATGCATGACCTCCCATTTTCCACATTATGCTCCATTTGCCAAGTTTTCAATCTATCTATAACCTCGGAGTCCAAATATTCTCATTACAACATATCCTCCTACCTACTTTGAGAGATTGGCAAACTTGGATATATTATACTCTGCCCCCTCCTCAAGATCAATAATATAAATAGTAAATAACTGAAGGTCAAGACGGATCCTTGTGTCACTCCACTAGTTACACCATCCCAGCCTGGCGAAGACCCATTTCTGTGATAACCAACAGCTTTCTGAATCATTTCTTAATTGTCTTTTTTTAATTCCTCTCCATTGTTTAGTGAAGAAAATGATCTAACTTTTACTTGGTAGATCAAACTTTACACCATTCAGGATCAATTGTTCAATCTGACTGACTGACTGGATCAAGGAATTACAGTAAACCCTTGTTATAATGTACCATGGGGTGAGGGAGGGGTGGCGGTTATAGTGGACGGCTATCCACTATAACCGAGCATGGGATTGTCATTGTATATGTAGTAGAAACAAATAACTGCAGATGCAGGTTTACACATGTGATGTCTTGAGAGGTCGGGAGCTTTTCTCTTGAAGGTTGGGAGGTGTGGGTGCCGGAAATGAAGACAGAAAAGTTCTTGTTTTCAAACTTAAATTCCATATATTTAGTCTTTTCCAAAAACAGGTAAACTTAATTGTTTGCAGACAGGTACACAAAACCAAAACAGGTAGTTAAATCAAAACTGTAGCTTGCTGCCTTCTTACAAAATATACTCAAACACTGCTTCTCTCACTGTCTGCTCCAGTCGTTGTCTCTCTTTTTAAATATGCTGCTTCCCTTCCCTTTTAGCTCTCTCACTGATGCAATCAGCTCATCTGGTTCAGCTGGGCAGCAATCAGTGTCAGCAGCAATCAGTGTCAGCAGGGCAGGCAGCCCTGCTGACTATGGGTTTTGTAGTCTTTTGCTGGCAGCCATGATGGTTTGTAGTCCTTGTTGCATCCACCGGGAGGAAATGTATCTCCCCTCTATGACTCTACCTCTCATGATATCACACACATTAAAAAAAATATGTAATTCTGCGGGTCAGGCAGCATCTCTGAACAACATGGATAGGTGATGTTTCAGGTTGGGACCCTTTTTGAGACTCTTGGAACTTGGTCTTGAATCTGGTTGAGTTGATGGCCCCGGCATGCTGGCAGTGGGGAAGAGGTGAGGGTTGCCGGAGTCATTGATCGCGGCCCGCCAGAGTGTAGGTAAGGGGTGACGGTGGCAGCAGCAATGGCCTGACAGTGGCTGGGGAGGCGGTGGCAATGGCAGCAGGCATGGTTGGGGTGGAGGTGATGGCAAGTGTGACCGGGGAGACGATGGCAATGGTGGTGGGCATGGTTGGGATGGAGGTGATGGCAAGTGCGACCGAGGAGACGGTGGCAATGGTGGTGGCAGCAACAGGCATGGCCTGGGGGTGGTTGGGGTAGCAGTGGCAATGGCGGTGGGCATGGCTGTGGTGGTGGTGGTGGCAGGCACAGCCTTTGAGCAGCCAGCTGGGTGTGGCGTCAGCAGCCCGGCCTGGTGGTGAAGGTTGGTGCGTCAGTCAGTCTGCTATAACCAAAATCCATTATAAAGAGATCTGTAAAAATGAGGGTTTACTGTATGTATTGACCATGGACATTCTACAGGCCTTTTAAAAGAAACTGCACTGGCTTTTGAATCAGAGTGTGTTCCTGTGCAAAGCTTCACAATCAGAGTCTGAAGAAACGTCCCGACCCAAAACACCATCTGTCCATTCCATCCACAGGTGTTGGCTGACCCACTGAGTTCCTCCAGCACTTTGTTTTGCTCAAGATTCCAGCATCTGCAGATCCTGTAGCTGGACATCTCATGGGAAGTTGCAGTATAATAGATTGTTGTAGCCATCTAGTTACCACTGACCACAAAACCTGGCACAAGATGCTTGGCCGCATGGACATATACACACCAGAGACTGAATCTTTAAATCTTCCTTGATCTGCTCAGCACAGAACAAACAATATCTTTGTCCACCCAACCAACTGTCCCATATATAACAAACCCTCCGTCCCAGGAAACAGACTGGTAAAGGAAGTCAAAGCTGTATAAGACACTGGTTTCTCCCACTTCAGGTAGTCCCTGCTTCCCCTCTCTATCCCCTCCTCCTTTCCAGTTCTCCACCATTCTTCCTGTCTTTGACTATATCCTATCTTTGTCCCGCCCCCTCCCCAAACATCAGTCTGAAGAAGGGTCTCGACCCGAAACGTCACCCATTCCTTCTCTCCTGAGATGCTGCCTGACCCGCTGAGTTACTCCAGCATTTTGTGTCTACATAAGACACTCCTGGTGTGGCTTCACCAAAGTCCTATACAAGTGTAAGATTTATTTTCTCTTCCACAGAACCTTTCTTGGAATATTGACCAATGTACCGTTTGTCTTCCGCGTTGCTGATTCATTTGCATGTCGGCTATTTAGTGATTTGGGCGCCCGGTTTCATTTGAGCACCAAGATGTTCCATTTGGAAACCTTCCCCACGAACAGTCTTCCAGATATTAATAGATACTTTATGCAGAAGAGGAGAAGGGATAAGAAATTCATGAGTTAAATACTGAAACACTTTTACATCAATCCATATGCCAATAGTTCACACCTGTTGGTTTCCTTGCTGTCCTGCAATATTATTATCATTATTCTTCAGCTGAGAAGTAATTAACAATTGCTTTGCCCTCATCATATTCACATTAAAAATACTGTAGGACATTTCCCATCCAAGGAGCTTATTCTAAATATTGATGATACTTAATCCTTGCTTCAAAACATCCTTCCACTACATTTATTTATATATTTTCAAATGTCAAAAGATCCATGAGCTATTTTATTGCTAAAGTACTCACGCCATTGATGATTTTCAGAAGCAACACTCCCTCTCTTTGTGTTGGAGTTCAGTATTAGTACTGTGAACATTAAAAAAATAAATATAATTAATCTCCAAAATCCTTTTGTGCATCTCTTTATGTTCATTGAAATATTGATTACCAGTGTTCTCATGAGGGATTTGATCAGTAAGGGTATTGACAATTATTTTCATTTATGTTATTGGGATATTATTGTCATGTGTACAGTGAAAAGTTTTTTGTGTGATATCCAGGCAAATCAAATCACACTAAACATGAGTACAATCAATAATAACAGGTCATGCAAAGGGAAAATACCAGTGTACAGAATATTTATTTCACAAAATATTTATTTCAGACTGAAGAAGGGCCTCGACCCGAAACGTCACCCATTCCTTCTCTCCTGAGATGCTGCCTGACCTGCTGAGTTACTCCAGCATTTTGTGAAATAAATACCTTCGATTTGTCATCTGCAGTTATTTTCTTATACTTCTTAGAGTACAGAATATAGTGTTACAGCACTCTAGCGTTCCAATTACAGAAAAAGAAGTCCAGTCCTTAAGTAGAAAGATCGGGACTGTACCCTAGTTATTGGATTGACATTTATTCGTCTGATAACAGCAGGAATGAAGCTGTTTCTGAATCTGGTGCTACATGTTTTCAAGTTTTTGTATCTTCTGCCCGACGGTAGAGGGGAGAGGAAGGAATGACTGGGGTGGGGCAACCCTTTGATTATGTTGGCTGCTTTCCTGAGAGGCAGCGTGAAGTGTAAATTGAGTTGATGGTGTGGAGTCTCGCCTGTGTGATGGGCCGGGCTACATCCACAACTCTCTGCAATTTGGTGCAGTCTTGGGCAGGCATGTTCCCAAACCAAATCTCTACAGTGCATCGGTACCTTTCCCCACTTCTTGCGTGCTTGATTAGTAGAGTGTTTGAAAGTCAGTCAGTCCACACTGAGAAAGAGAGAATTTCTTGAGCTAGATCTTTACTAAGCCCAGCTTCACTTCAGTGCAGCTCAATGACTTGTTTTTCTTGACTTAGGGACTGTTCCATGAGATTGCCTAATAACAAATGTAATTCCTGTCTCTCTGTCTTTTTGAATAAAGAAAGCAGGAAACTGAGGCTCGTTAGTTAATCACCTGTTACAAATTGTGGCGCACAGAAAGACATGGAGGTTACAGGGAAAAGTCACCGTGGTCACATCAAAAAGGAAATCTCATTCGACCACTTCATTGGAATTCTTTGAAAAAGTGTTATCTTGTGAATCAAAAGAGAAAATTTGGAATTTCAGAAGTAATTTAATAAGGTGCTATATGAAAGATTATTGTGGAAAGATACAAGATCATGGAATTGAATATTGATATGTAGAGAAGAATAGTTGGACAGCAGCAAACACTGGGTAGGTATAATTGGGTTTTATTCTGTTTGTAAGATGCAATTTTTTAACAAATTATAAGCCGCTCTTGGATAAAGGCACGATGGGTACAATTGTTAAATTTGCAGCTGATGTAAAGATGTGTAGGAACTTAAGTTGTTAAGAGGTCATATAAAAGCTACAGACGGATATATTATGTGAACAAGTAAAGATAATGTGGGAAAATGTGAAGTTATCAGAAAAACCCCAAAATGCATCTGATTGCTGATCTCAGATATGGAGAGGGGTCGTGGTGTCCTCTGGTTTGCTGGCCTAGTATGGGGATACTACCTGTAAGTACGAAAAGCAACCATGTTAGAACATAACACGATGCAGCACAAGAACAGTCCCTTCGGCCCACAATGTTTAGTTTAGTTTTGAGATACAGCGCGACCAGCGATCCCTGCACATTAACGCTATCCTACACACACTAGGGACAATTTACACTTGTACCAAGCCAATTACCCAACAAATCTGGGATAAACACAAAATGCTGGAGAAACTCAGCGGGACAGGCAGCATCTCTGGAGAGAAGGAATGGGTGACGTTTCGGATCAAGAAACGGTTCTTCAGTCTGAAGAAGTGTCTCGACCCAAAACATTACGCATTCCTTCTCTCCAGAGATGCTTCCTGTCCCGCTGAGTTACTCCAGCATTTTATGTCTATCTTCGGTTTAAACCAGCATCTGCAGTTCCTTCCTACATAATCTATGAACCTGTATGTCTTTGGACTGTGGAAGGAAACCGAAGATCTCGGAGAAAACCCACGCGGTCACTGGGAGAAGGTACTCCATACAGACAGCACCCCAGTGCGGATCGAACACTGGTCTCCAGTGCAAGCACTAAGGCAGCAACTCTACCGCTGTGCCACTGTTGTCTGCCAAATTTGATGCTAAGATCATCTCTGATCTGCCTGCACATAATCCATAACCCTCCATTCCCTGTATGTCCGTGCCGATCCAAAAGTCACTTATTTACAGCTCTTATGGAAGTTCCAGGCACTCGCTACCCTCTGTGTAATTTAAAACAACTTCCCTTGCACATCTATATACTAAAACTCTTGTTTGTTTGTTCCTGAACTACAGCCAAAACGGTACACGATAGTGCAACAATTTTAGGCCCACCTTACTCACCGTCGTCCCTTTGGTGCTAATGGAAGAAGTTTCATTGAAATCGGTGTAATATTTTTTAAGTTATTCACATTTTAAAGTTTAAATCTATCTCCAAGAGAGGGAGGGGAGAGGGAGGGAGGGGGGGGAGAAGGGATTTGGGAGGGGAAGGGGGTTGGGGGGAGGGGGGTTGGAGGGGAGAGTGGGGGGAGACGGGAGGGGAGAGTGGGGGGGAGACGGGAGGGGAGAGTGGGGGAGGAGAGGGTGCTGCACTAATGCAGGAGAGGTTTGGGCCCAATGGGTCTACTTGGTCTAGTCCCCTTTAAATTTTGTCCCTCTCAGCTTAAAGCTATGTCCTCTTGTATTTGATTTATTCCATCCTGGGAAAAAGGACGATCTGCCCGATCCATGCCTCTCATAATTTTATATGTCTCTATCGGGTCTCCATGCAACCTCCAGTGTTCCAGAGAAAACAATTCAAGTCTGAAATTTGTAATATTTCTAATGATCAAATTGTCATCTATACATGTATGCACAAACAATCCAAGAAAATAAGTTGGGAGGTAACACCTCCCTTTGATAAATACATCGCAGATATATATATATATATATATATATATATCTTAACTTTATTTTCTATTCATTTCTCCACAGACAGTGAGCAAATAATTATCCTGCTATTCTCTCTCCCTTACTAATCTGGTGTTGTTAAATCCAATTGCTTCAGCATTAACCTACCTGTGCCCTGGTTAATATCCACTAATTCAGTCCAGACTGGTGATCAAACTTAAATCCTCCTTGTGTACTATCCGACAGATTAAAGCCTAGCCAATGTTGTATTTGTTTTAATTGGTGTTTAAAAAAGACCACTGAGCACACTAGTTCTACAACACATGGTGTAATCTTCATCTTATAACCTGTTTTGTGCAGACATTGAACTTTTTCTCATAACTCCAACACTATACTGCTGTAACATTATATTCTGTATTCCAGTATTTTTCTCTTTGCGTTACCTGTTGTACTTGATTGTACTTATTTATATTTTGATTTAACAAGATAGTCCAGATACACGTCTCGGTACACGTTCAATAATAAACTTACGTCCCCTATCTCTCGCACCATTCCAACTTGGAAATGCTTCACCGGCCCTTCGTTGTTGCTGGGTCTGAACCCTGGAAATCCTCCAATTGCACTGTGGACTATTCTTACCAGAAGGACTGCAGCAGGTGAAGGAGGCAGCTCACCATAACCTTCCCACGGGGAACTAGGGATGGGCAACAAATGCTGGCCATGCCACCAATGCTTCCATCCTGAAAAATATATAGGATATAAACTAACTTTGGATTTTTAAATGAACAACACAAAGCAAGTATGAAATACTTGTGTAAAATTGGTATGCAGAGCCCCAAGCACTGATGATTCTGAACAATCTGTAGTTAGGTCTTTACATCACTCTGTCTCAAGTGCAATGCTGTTAACCACGTCAGTTTGATTTAATCATATTGTATTATTCCCACTCTATATATGGTTTGCGTTTCTCTTGTGCCGTTTCCTGGATTTTAAACAGAATATTCCTCCTCTTCTGTATTTGTAAAGCACGATTTATTCAGATTTTCTGTTGTGAAGCGGAGATCAAAATGTAAGGGATGATTCCTAAAGAAATTTAGTTCAGCACATGTGTTCCACGGAGAACAGTTGAACAATGTTCCTTTGACATTGATTGGCAACCGTGAGAAAGGAACAGGCTGTAACAACATTACATATAGGGTTTTGTCTGACCAAGTCCCCCATGAAACTTTCCTGTTCATCTTGTTTAAAATTCTGACCTGTTTGTTAAGGCACTCTGCGAGACAATGGTAAAATAATCTTGCAGGTTACCTCTTTCAAGACAAAGGGGGGATAATCCACAACATAAATTGTCACACGCCGTTCTCGTTGCTTCTAACGTAGGAGTGGCTTGGGCTGGACAAACGTCATCCTGCCTGTGTGGTGCATGTATGGAAAGCATCAGAACAGCATCTGAACTTTGCTGTTTGGAGTTTTGCTATTTCGGGAAAAGTGCTCTTCAAATGATGTGCCCACTGATGAGGAATGGGGAAGTCATTAATATCCCATTTACATCTTCGGATTATGCAACCACACACCATGGGCCTTCTCCAAAATGTATGAGGTTTCACTAACTCAGTTATCAGGGAACCCAGACTTTAGTTTCAGTCCTACATTCCATTCCACTTCAATGTATTCAGCCCAATAAGGCACCAGGCCTCTTGTGTTGGTCTTAAAGGCACAATGGGTTTTCATGCAGAGTTTGTGAATTAGGCAAGTAACAGTTATGGACAACATAATCTGTACGGCATAGAACACAGAGGCAAATGAGAGTTGGTCTTGGAATTACGTTTGGCACAAACACTGTGGGCCGAAAGGCCTGTTCTTTGCTGTACTGTTTAATGTTATCTCTATTGAGTCATTCATATCTTTATGATTACTGATCAAGAAAGAATCAAAGAACTGGATTCCTTCAAATCGTGGTGCAGAAATGTGGAACAAATAATCGGGTGTGAAAATAATCCTTTTGTCCTTATAAATGTCTTTATGCCAAAATTTAGGGCCATTACATAACAAATGTTAAATGTGATTATAAATAGCATAGCTATATCCTTCTCACTATTTGGGAGAATGTTTTAAGGTATTTCGAACCGTAAGTGTTGCCAAGATTGAAACTATGTTTATGGAATTTCTTGTCAGGAACAAAGATGAAGCAGCATTATGGGGAATGTTTTGAGACAATAAATTGCATCATTTTTCTTAATTGCCTTTTGCAGATTGTGGGATGTGCCCTTTTTGAAGGGTACTGAAGATTTACAATGCTAGAATCCTTAAATGGATTTTGGGACCTGAGATGGGCATTTTAGTTTTAACAAGGACCATGTTCATTAAGCAGAGATGACACACAGATCAAATAAATTGAATCTTCATGTCTTTTTAGGATTTTTTTTTTGTCTCTCGGCCCAGTGGTATGAATATTGATTTCTCTCACTTCAAGTAACCCCGGCATTCCCTCTCTCTATATCCCTCCCCCACCCAAGTCAATAGACAATAGACAATAGACAATAGGTGCAGGAGTAGACCATTCAGCCCTTCGAGCCAGCACCGCCATTCAATGCGATCATGGCTGATCACTCTCAATCAGTACCCCGTTCCTGCCTTCTCCCCATACCCCCTCACTCCGCTATCCTTAAGAGCTCTATCTAGCTCTCTCTTGAAAGCATCCAACGAACTGGCCTCCACTGCCTTCTGAGGCAGAGAATTCCACACCTTCACCACTCTCTGACTGAAAAAGTTCTTCCTCATCTCCGTTCTAAATGGCCTACCCCTTATTCTTAAACTGTGGCCCCTTGTTCTGGACTCCCCCAACATTGGGAACATGTTTCCTGCCTCTAATGTGTCCAATCCCCTAATTATCTTATATGTTTCAATAAGATCCCCCCTCATCCTTCTAAATTCCAGTGTATACAAGCCTAATTGCTCCAGCCTTTCAAGTCACACTAGCTTCTCATTTTCACCCAACAAACAGCAAACAATGGCCTGTTTCCTGTGTGGGATTAGTAAACAATTGGGATTGAGCAAATTTTCTATCCATTGAGCTATCTCTCCTTGGATCCCATGCGATCTAACGTTCCAGAGCAGCCGACCATGCGGAACCTTGTCGAATGTTTACTGAAGTCCATGCATCTGCAGCTCTGCCCTCAGCAACGTTTTTGGTCACGTCTTCAAAAAACTCAAGCAGGTTTGTGAGACATGAATAACCCCTAGTCCATCCAAATGCCTGTACATCCTATCCCTCAGAATACCCTCTAGTAACTTTCCAACTACAGAAGTTAATCTCACTGGCCTATAATTCCCAGCATTTTCCCAGCAGCCCTTGAATAGAGGCACAACATTTGCCACCCTCCAGTCTTCCGGCACCTCTCCTGTATTGAAAGACGACTCGTACATTTCAACCAGGGCTCCAGCAATTTCCTCTCTAGTTTCCCACAATATCCTCGGATATATCTGATCAGGCCCTGGTTGTATTCCTCCTCGGTAAATACAGAGGAGAAATACTAGTTGTGGACTTTGCTCATCTCCTGTGGCTCCACACAGAGGTGACTGCTTTGATTCCTGAGGGGTCACGGTCTCTCTCTAGTTACCCTTTTTCCCCTTATTTATTTTTAAATCCTCTTGGGATTTTCCTTGATGCTCCCCGCCAGAGCTATCTCCTGGCCCCTTTTTGCCCTTCTGATTTCCTTTTTTAAGTTTGCTCCTTAGTTCCCGAAACTCCTCCAGGGATGCACTTGATCCCAGCTGCATGTGCCTGTCCCATGCATCCTTCTTATTCTTGACCAATGCCTCAATTTCCCTCGTCAGCCAAGCTTCCTTGTGTTTGCCTGTCTTGCCATTCACTCTAATAGGGACATGCATATCCTGAGCATTTGTCAGCACACTTTAAAAACTATCCCACTTGGCTGATGTTCCTTTCCCCTGAGGCAACCTGCCCCAATCAACGTGAGCGAGACCTTCTCTCGGTCATGGTTGGCCTTGCCTCAATTGAGCATTTTAACGTGTGGACCCTCTCCATAACTATCCATAACTATCTTAAACCTAATCGAACAGTGGTGACTGGTCCCAAAATGCTCCTCCACAAACACCTCATTCACTTGCCCTTCCCACGGTGGAAGGTTGCTTCTCGGACTGGAGGCCTGTGACTAGTGGTGTGCCTCAGGGTTTGGTGCTGGGCCAGTTACTGTGTGTCATCTACATCAATGATTTGGATGAGAACATTCAGGGCAAGATTAGCAAGTTTGCTGATGATACAAAAGTGGGTGGTTTTGCAGATAGTGAAGATGGTCGTGAACGATTGCAGCAGGATCTGGATCGATTGGCCAGGTGGGCGGAGGAATGGTTTATGGAATTTAATACAGAGAAACGTGAGGCGTTGCATTTTGGGTCATCTAACAAGGGCAGGACCGACACAGTGAATACTAGGGCTCTGGGGAGTGTTATAGAGCAGAGAGATTTAGGAGTGCAGGTGCATGGTTCCTTGAAGTCACAGGTAGAAAGACTGGTCAAAATGGCTTCATCAGTCAGAGTATTGAGTATAGAAGTTGGGAGGTCATGTTGTTGCAGTTGTATAAGACGTTGGTGAGGCTGCATTTAGAGTATTGTGTCCTGTTCTGGGCACCATGTTATAGGAAAGATGTTGTCAAGCTGGAAAGGGTGCAGAAAAGATTTACAAGGATGTTGCCAGGAATAGAGGGTCTGAGCTATATGGAGAGGTTGAGCAGGCTGGGACTCTATTCCCTGGAGAGCAGGTGGATGAGGGTGTGACCTTATAGAGGTGTATAAAATCATGAGAGGAATAAATCAAGTAGATGCACAGTCTCTTGCCTAGTATAGGGGAATCGACGACCAGAGGACATAGGTTTAAGGTGAAGGGGAAAAGATTTAATAGGAATATGAGAGGTAACCTTTTCACACAAAGGGTGGTGGGTGTATGGAACAAGCTGCCGGAGGAGGTAGTTGAGGCAGGGACTATCCCATCGTTTAAGAAACAGTTAGACAGGTACATGGATAGGACAGATTTGGAGGGATATGGACCAAACGTGGGCAGGTGGGACTAGTGTAGCTGGGGTCTGTTTCCATGCTGTATCACTCTGTGACTCTAGAACACACTCACACTCTATCACCATGTTAAAAAAATGACCTTTAAACTTTGCCCCTCTCACCTTAAAGTTATGCCCTCCAGTATTTGATATTTCCATCCTGGGAGAAAGGCTCTGACTGTCTACCCTCTCATAAGTTTATATACAACCTTCGGCGTCCCAGAGAATCATACTCCGGAGATTTTTAAAGAATCGGCAGCACAAGAGTTGAAAGTTGACAGCTTTCCCCATGAGGTGCAGATCCAGGAGCATGGTTATGGAGGACAGGTGATTGGAGTCGGAGCCTGGTGGAATCTCGGATGTACGGGGACAAAGCTTCACGAAGACAGACATGAAAAGCTTGAGTAAGTCATCGCGTTAGCGAGTTTTCTGGAGAAAAGGAATAGGTGACGTTTCAGACTGAAAAAGGGTCTCAAACCAAAACATCACCTATTCCTTTTCTCCAGAGATGCTGCCTGTCCCGTTGAGTTACTCCAGCTTTTTGTGTCTATCTTCGGTTTAAACCAGCATCTGCAGTTCCTTCTCACACAAATAAAGTTTCACGTCTTGGTCCAGAGCCAGCTGTATTTTACTTCATTAATGATTACGGAACAGTACAGTGTGGAACTTTGCAATATTACATAATGCAGGTCTGGTTCTCCCAGGGTAGAAGGCTCCAAACTAGAGGAAGCAGGCTTAAGGTGAGAGGGGAGAGACTTAAGAGGGACCTTGGGGGCAACTTTTTCACTCAGTGAGTAGTCCGTATCTGGAATGAGCAGCCAGCTGAAGCAGATATAATTACGACGTTTAAAGGACATTTGGACAGATCTATGGATGGGAAAGGGGAAAATGGGCCAAATGCAGGCAAATGGGACTAGCCAGTATGTCAAATTGGTTGGCATGGACAAGGCGGGTTGAAGGGCCTGTTTCCGTGCTCTGTGGCTTTATGACTTCTGTCATAACTTCTGACCTGTGTTTTGATTCATTGGGGGCCCACGCTATTTTTAACCCACAAGCCGACATCTTCACCACACCTCTCACAACTGGAGCTCAGGATTCTTTCAAAACATGTCAGTACCTGCAGCCTTGGCTGCTCTGCTTTGTGAAATGAGCTTGTTAGGTGACTCACAGGGTAAGGCAATAATGTCCACAGGACTGATAGCTGTCCCATTACT